>NW_027516981.1:0-50276 GCF_048772815.1 Callospermophilus lateralis | reverse complement strand
CCCAAGCACAATGGGCTAGCCTCTGCAGGTTTTGTAGAACTCTTTTGACCCAAAGGATCCCATTCTCACTTGATGGAGGTCAGGAACCTTACAGAGGAAGTCGAGAGACTTCATCCCAATAATTGTTCTTTTGGCGAATTTTCTTTTGGATGCACACATGGTAACTTTCTTTAGATCCATCAGGTGCTGAGAATCTAAGCCACAGCCACACACAGGGCCAAGGGCCTGATTCAGACACATCCCTTTCCAAAAAAATTAAGGAAAGTGCCACAGGTATGCCCATTCATTTCCATTTGAAAACTGTTTTCTTCAGGCTTCACAAAGGGGTGGCCTGAGGCAAAGACCTTCCTGACATTCAGGGCAACAGAACAATAGGTAAGCAAAAGGCCGAAAGCAGGGTTTCTCCTCTGAGACTTTCCTGGTCACACTGATATCTGAGTTTTCTGAGATGCTCGCCATCACCTACAGGTATCCAGTACATGGCCATGTCACAGAGCTTGGAGGTGGTACATATCTTGGACACAAAACCATGGGCCTATTCTTGAGATTGGCCGGAATTCAGGACGAAAATAGAAACTTAGGAAGGTAGCAGGTGTTGCTCATCGATAAGGCAAGCTACAGTCCATTCAAAAACGGGGCAATATGAATGCTGAGAAGCTTTCTACTAGACACGACATATCCATTGATGAATTCTCTTTTCTAATGTCTACAACCACGGAAACAGTGGAATACACAGACATAGAAACACTCGCCCTGTGAAAAGACTTACTAGAAACAGTCCACTTCAAATGAAACAAACCGACTGTCCTACCTATTCTCAGAAAATGAGACAAAACCACAAACCCACAACCACACCCACAAAGGCACCTCCTTCCCCTAAGTAGGTCTGTGAATATCCAGAGTGTCCTCTGACTTGTGGGCCATAATATGTTCCCCCAAAATGGCCTTTCCTGTCTCAGATCTTGTCTCCTTGGCCAACTCTGTGAACTTCTTAGGAGCCAACGGTGAGCAACTACCTGCTTTCTCATGAAAAACCCTGCATCCGAGCTTTCCTGGCATTTGGCCTTCGTCACATCTGTAGGTACCAAAAAATACTGACCCTGTCCTTGGTAAATCCAAACAAGTGAGACCACTGGGACTGGGACTTGGATTGGCTCTGTGTGCCTGGCTTCCTGGATCCCACGTTCAGAGAGTTCCATCACCAAGAAAGTGAGGTGAGGTCACTTCCTTCATGAACTGAATGAGGGCACTGTCTTGGCAGCCACTTTGTCCTAACTGTTGCTTCCAAGGGTCCCAAGAGATTGAGGCTGCCCCTACTTCCTGTGACATTTTCACAAGTTAGAATGGTATATCAACCAAAGGCACCCAGGAATAGATCTCCACACAGGCCTGGTTTGGTCCATGATCTCTACATTAAAAAAAAATCTGATGCAGACACAACCTTTTATCCTGACCGGGTTGTTTGCCATGGAAGATGACTTTTGGTCTCTCAGGTCCTTTATTGCTTCCTACATCTTCTCCAGGGATCATTTCTGCATGGACCTTTGAGGTTCTCAGCAGGTGGAAGTTTTTCTACATTTCTGTATTGTAATATCAACTCCTTCCCTGCTCTTCTGTAAAGTTAGATTGAGGGAACAGTGTCCGGTTATGGTTAAAAACATGATCGATTTGGGTTAGAAATCATTTTGCTGGATGAATGATCGTATTGAGAACTTGCTATGTGTAGAAGAATATATAGGTGAAATATATGTATGAAAAAAGAAATCTAAGTCTGATTTGAAGCCCAGAAGGGCATTGGGCCCTCGATAGGGATACGTGGTGTTGAATTACGTTCTGCAGAGTTGTCTCAGATAAATCGATATACAATGGCATAGCACCTTGTATGTTGCATGAATTAATGTAGAAGGAACATCAAGTCAAAAAGGCATAGTCGGTAGTGAAAGGTTAATAAAATTAATAAAATAGGTACTTGTCACTTCCTGTTTTTCTGTATGCTTAACAAAACACTGTTGAAATCTTGAGAAATGTTTGCTAATCTTGTTCTAGAATGTACTGTTCCCAACAGCCGAACTGCAGAATGTACTCCCTCACTCGGTGTCATGCAAACCGCCCACTCGCCCTTACCCATCACTAAACTTCCCTCTCTTCCCTCTCCAAGGAAAGTATATAAGCTCTGCTTAAGCTGTTCTCAGAGGTCTCTGCTCTATTTAATTTAGCTCTGAGCTCCAGCATGCTGGACCACAAATAAACCCTTTGCTGTTGCATGAGACAGTCTCTTGATAGTATCTTCCTCTGACACTCGCCTGACCTTTACATATTGAGGTTCCACCGAGTTCCAGCAGTGGCGGAGGAGAGACCCCAACGGGCTCCTCTTGGAACAAGTAAGGCGCCTCTTTCCGGTTTCAGGTTTCTTGTTAGGGCTTGGCAAAATTGCTGGCGATGAAGAGCCTGGGCTCTCTCCGACGGTGGCTGAGAGACGTGTCACAGAGACAAAGGGCACCTCTCTGGAGGACCCCGCAGAGAACTCGGGAAATCAAGGAACAATAGTCTTCTCGACTCAGTGATATTTTCTTTTAGATTCGTTGTTGCCATACCATTGGGTTTTGCCGGCTACTCATTCCTGGTCTCAGTGTTGGACGTTCATTTCCTGTCTTTATGGTCTTGTCTTATCTGTGTCGTGTGTCCTTGCTTTTACTGTTTGTGGAACTTTCATTATGGAACAGAGCACGTCAATGCCTCTGTCCCTGACCCTTGATCACTGGACCAAAGTCCGCTTAAGGGCTCAGAATCTTTCTTTTTTTAGTAAAACGCTGGACCTGGCAGAATCTCTGTGCCTCAGAATGGCCCATCTTTGGAGTCGTATGGCCCCTAGAAGGATCTTTCTACTTCCCACTAATTTAAAAAGTCAGAGGTATTGTCTTTCAGCCAGCGCCACATAGCCATCCGGATCAACAGCCATATATCTTAACTTGGCAGGACCTCTGCAAATCTCCTCCTCCATGGGTGAAGCCTTTCCTTGCCCCTACCTCTGCTCCTACTCCTTCCCCCATGATCTCTCAAACCCTCTCAACCTCCTCCTCCTCCACCCTCTGTTCTCCCTGAGTCACAGATTTGACTCTACTGGACTCTTCTCCCCCTCCTTATCCCCTGCCCTCGTCCCCTAACACACAACACACTCTAAGTGATTCCGCTGCTGCTGACTAAGCCTCTCTACCATTGGAGGAAGCTAAGCCGGTAATAGGATCTGACAATGGACCGATGTTCATGGCCCAGGTAAGTCAGGGGTTAGCCAGGAACCTGGGGATTAATTGGAAGTTAAATTGTGCTTATAGACCACAGAGTTCAAGACAAGTAGAAAGAATGAATAGAACCATTAAAGAGACCTTAACGAAATTAAGCTTAGAGACCAGCATAGGATTGGACTATGCTCCTGCTTTATGCAATGTTTCATGCAAGAAAAAATCCCTTTGTTTCTTTGAGTAACCTTACCACGTGTGAAATTCTTTATGGTGGCCCTCCTCCAGTAGGGGACCTAAGCCCAACTGTAAGACCTAAAGATCCTTTCCACACCCCCTTGCTTGACAGACTTAAAGATCTTGAAAGAACTCAGTAATACCTGTGAAAACAGCTGGCCACTGCCTACACAACTGGGAACCAGGGGATTCCACATCCATATCAAGTAAGAGATTTCATCTATGTAAGATGATATCAGGTGTCATCCCTGGTACCCCGCTGAAAAGGACCATACCAGGTGCTATTATAACACCTACAGTGGTAAACGTAAACAGAATCACTTCCAGGATCCATGCCTCTCATCTCAAGCCTGCTCCCTGTACAGAATCTTTCTGGAAACTGAAAAAGACTGGTAACAGTTTCAAATTGTGTATTCGCAATGTGAATAAGGTTATATACTCTCCCCTTGGCTACAAGTAGTCCTAACCCTCATCAGCCCATTAAGCAGTGATGGCTGATCACAAATCCTACTGGAAAAGAAGTATGGTCTATCTCGCATACAGCCCCCTTAGGGACCTGGTGGCCATCTCTCCACCCAGACATTTGTTAGCTGGCTATAGGTATTTCCTATTGTGATATCACTGATGAAGAGGATCCCACTAAAATACCATTAAATCCCTTCTGTACCATAGATAATGGAAACAAACATTATGGATGTAGGGACACGCAAGACAGATGCAGGTTGGCTAGTCTAGATTACTAAGTTTGCCTGGCAGACTATCAAAGCCACAAAGAGTAACGGCTGTGTGGGGGAAAAGCCGACTTTTTCTGTATGTCATGGGAATGTGTGCATACAGGGGCTGCCTGATGGAACCCCAATTCTTCATCAAATTCAGTACACAGCATTGGCCACATTACCAATTAGACAACCAAAAACTATGGCACCCAGAGGGGTCTCTTGATCCTCAAATTTTGCATGACCTTTTTGACTTCTGCAAGTGCTCAAAAGAGTGAAAGGAAATTCCCCTATGTGGAAGCCTATTCCCTCCTTCACTCACATCCTGAACTATGCTTCTCCAATAGATCATTATCCTCAGCCTTCTGCTCCAGACCCTCTGCTGTCACTCCCATCTCAGCAACTTGATTTCTCCCCTCCAATAACTAGATCAGAAACCCAAAGCTCCACCAGTTCTCTGACCATAGCCCCCTTGCTGAGGTAGCAGGTACATAGGTACCGCTCCACCGACTCATTCCTCTCATCTCCTGTCAGTGCCCTCACCGGGTCCCACCAGGTCCTCTTACCAGCTAACCCAATGCTCAAACGAGCTGAGGAGAGCCCTGAGACCCATATCCAAGATGTAATATAATTGGCCTTTAAAGTTGCTTTGTCATCACTGAAAACAGGTTACTAAAATTTAAAGTCCCTCACAGAATTTTGGGATCCTCACTCCCGTCTTTCACTCTGCTCTACCTGATCTACTGCTCAAGTTTGCTGCTAGGAAATTCCAAATACCCTTTCGCATTATTCTTTTACATCTCTCTTTTCCCTCATTCTCAGATCCTCGGAGGTGCTCTCAGCCCCAACTTCCCCGTCTTTCCCCCTCTGTACCAGGTCCACAGAAAAGTCTTAAATGACCTTCTTCAGAAGTCTTCACCATGGCTGAGTTTTGAACTTTCAGCCAAAGAGTCCCAATAAAGACTTTAATGTAGATAAACATTCTCTTTTGTATTGCCCTGTTCTACTTGGCCACTGGCTAAAAATCTCAGTACTCCTAAGCTAGACAACCTCTAACTAGTTTTTCACAAAATATGTGAACAAGTCCTCTGGCCTTCAGCTGGGGCTTCACAGAGATGGCTACATTTCTAAGATAAAGAAATTACCAACCGGGCTCCATGGTAACAGCTGGCAGGGGGAAAATAAGAAAGGGAAGAAAAAGCTCTCCTCCTCCCAGGTGTCCTTGAAAAGTTAACTTGCCCAGAACAGAAGGAAAAACAGAAACAAATACTGCTTTTTTAAACTTCTGAAGACTGTGAACTTCTGAGCCCCATGCCTTATATGTTGGGTACAAATTTCTGAAACTACCTAAACTTGAGTTTCAGGGGATTAATTGATTACAATAGAAGCAATGCCCTCTGAATCCGGTTGCAACCAAATAGGACTGTTTCCCTCTCTTGAGTGCTATCTTAGGTGCCTTGCTTTGTCAGTGCCTACAACAGCATAATTCTATATACTTAAACATCGTTTATGTTTTCATGAAATGATCAAGATATGTGATAATTTGTGTAATGGTGCAGATGTTTCCCAGAGTGCTCTATCATGACGCAGGTTCATTTGAGGATCAAATAGGGGGGGCATACAACCGGTTCCACTGGGAACATATATCCCTCACTTTAGCCATCCTATTAGGAATTGGAGTTGCTGCACGGGTGGGCAGAGGAACCAGTGGCATTGTCCATGGGACACAAAAGATGACCCAATTAGAAGCAGCAATAGAGCAAAAGTAAGATATTAGAAACCTCCTTCAGGGCTTTGCATGAAACTTTAACCTCTCTCTCTGAAGTTGTTTTACAGAACAGATGAGGGTTGGACCTCCTCTTCATTAGAGAAGGGGGCCTTTGTGCTGCATTGAGGGAAGAATGTTGTTTTTATGCTGACTATACTGGAGTTGTAATAAAATCTATGAGTAAATTTAAAAGACACCTTGAAGAGCATCAACAAGTGAGAGAAGCCCAATAAGGGTGGCTTGAGTCTTGGTTCACACAGTCCCCCTGGTTAACTACGTTTTTATCAACCCTGGCCGGTCCAATAATAATCCTCATATTATTGCTAACTATAAAACCCTGTTTGCTCAACCGTGTAATGTCTTTTCTCCAGGCTCAAATTGGACGAGTTAAACTTATGGTAATACCCCACTAGCAGACATTGAATGTGACACCCTCCAATGATCATTTTTATGATTAAAATTAGCCAGAAGAAGAAGTGGGGAATGAAATATTAATAAAATAGGTACTTGTCACATCTTGTTTTTCTGTATGCTTAACAGAACACTGTTGAAATCTTGAGAAATGTTTGCAAAACTTGTTCCCAGAATGTTCTATCCCCAGCTGCCAAATTGCAGAATGTACTCCCTCTCCCAGTTGCATGCAAACCGCCCACTCGCCCTGACCCATCAATACAATTCCCTCCCTTCCCTCTCCAGGGAAAGTATATAAGCTCTACTTCAGCTATTCTCAGGGCTATCTGCTCTATTCAGGTGAGCTCTGAACCCCAGCCTGCTGGACACCCAATAAACCGTTTGATGTTGCATGAGATAGTCTGTTGGTAGTCTCCTAGTCTGAAGCTCGCACCACATTTACTTGGATGATTAAATGTAGAAGAGAACATCCAGTCAAAAAGGGATAGTCTGTAGCATTACGAAGATAGTCAATAAGTTTAGGAAGAAGGGTGAGTATAAGATTTGGATCAAAAGTTTCTTAGCAATAGGATTTCGATTAGAGAGTGAATGTAAATGTCAGCACAGGTGAAGAGTCAGTCACAATGATGAACTGGGGAAAATATGTAGGAAAGCATATGTCAATATAGACATTACAAAATCAGGCAGAGTATAAAGTGAGTGATAGGATTAGACATTTTGAACAGGGTTGAGTTTAAATATATAATCTTAGGAAGAAACAAATATGTAGTCACAAATAGGATTGACATTTGAGAGCACTGGGCAAATTTCAGGTGGATGAATATTTCTGAGAATAATCTTGTGAATAGTTGAATATAAATCCACATACATGAACATGAATGAATTTAGGGAGTGAATATAAGACACATATATTTCATATTTTGAAAAATCTGGAGAGTGTATATATATATATATATATATATATATATATATATATATATACACATATATATACATATACATAAAACACACACACAGACAAAAAAGTAGCAATATATATGTCAATCAAAATTCATTATAAAATATATACCATCCACAGATCTAAAAATATTCATTTTACTGAACATGGATTTATGTATAATGCTGTTCAACTAGCAAGCTCACCCATAGGTTGAATATTCAGTTCCAACAGGGTTTAGTAGGAGTGATCTCTTCTAACAATTTGTATCTGCCAAGTCAGCCACCTCACAAGAATGTACGTGTGGTACCAGATAGGAATCTATATGTGCATATAAGAATACAGAGAAAGGGAGACAGGAATTCACATATTTGTTAACCTTAAAAATACTAGGACAACTATTTCAACAAACAGTTGACTAGATTTATAACTCCAACTCTGTATCATGCAAAAGGCAAGTCCATCTATACACCATGCCTACTCTGAACTGCTTGTATTTCAATTCTTTATGGGTTATTTTTCCCCATCATATTAGGATTAGTAGTCAGAGTCTGGTAGGGTATGGGTTAGAGTCAGGTATTCAGTATTTTGAATTGAAAATAGGACACTGAATCCAATGTGTATGCAAATATATGCTACGGAAAAATCTTCCCACTCTCCTCCAGAACAATGCCTTGACATTACCTTCGCCCCAAGTAAGACACAATTAGAGGAGAAGAGTTAGAAAATCTGTGAATACATATCTAGAATGGAAAATGCTCCAGATTTCACATCTTTGGAGGTGGTAGAGGAGTTTCCAAAAGTAAGAGACAGGGTAAACACTCCACAAACATGGAGCTCTGCTGGCCAAAAGACTTTTTGAGAATCTGCCTCTGAGGTTGGGCACTTGAAATATATGTTGTTGTCAGGAGCTTTAGCTTTATTTGTAGTGAAACCATCAAAGCTGGATCTGCATCTATGTGACCTGGAGGAAATGGTTACTTATTTTCAAATAAAAATGAGGCAGCATTGATGAATTCTCTTTTTGTAGGTAAACTTTGGCCACTGAGGGCTAAGGGTCTTCCCGTGTGGACTGTGAAACCAATGGTCATCCTCCAATTTTCGTGGTGTTTCTTGCTGCTGCACTGGGAGTTTGGTATTTGCTTCATGAAATACAATGAGTTCAAATGGGACACAGTGCTGAAGGGAGTTCTGTCAGGTGTGGTTGGCAGGGTCTCCAGGAGAATGCACCAACCAGGGTTCTATCTCAAGTAGCTTGCCCCCTTGACAATTACAACATGATACTGAACATTGCTCTGAAACCTCTCCATATAAAAATATGCCTTTACATATATGGGTGTGATGGTTGCACCATGTCAGTCACAGCCATTTGGAAGCCAATGGAAGATCCACATGGCCCCACCACAGATGTTTTATCACACATTTGCATAACACAGCTCTAGGCCCACTACTTACCAGGCCCCAACTTACTGGCATCTCTGTTCTACACCATTTTCATGAAACCCAGTCAATCAAGGCCCTGTCTGGTATACTCATGATCATCAACAGGACATCAAAGGTCCTCCAGTGCCAGCTGGTCATCGGAATTTCTAAAATTTCTTTGTAATTATCTAGCATTTTTTCACAGATGCATTTGGAGGCAATGTTGGTTTCAATTCATTCAGGAACCATTAAATGGTGAGGAAGCTAATTTCAGGGAAATCTCTGGAGCACACTCACAGGCAAGTCTACCCAAAGAGTGGCCAAAAAGTCACATGAAGCCAGGCCCATTGAGGTCTACAAAGCGAGGTCCAAGTGTGTTTTGAATCTCAATTATGCCTGCCAAGTCTTTCAGAATAAAATCATGTAATATCCTGGCTGTGATTCCCAGTGTTCTGTGGAAAGCCACTCTGGGCCTTGATCCCAGGTTCCCAATGGCAACTCTCATTCCTGGCCTCCTAAAATCCCCACACAATTCATGTCAATACTTCTCTGAGGTCAGTTCCAGAACTCAGTCGCTAAGGGGAATCACAGCAGAATTCATGCCCAGGTGGACCCAGTCATCTCTTCCAACTGCCACACAAATGACCACAATTATAACCAAAACACTCCTACATGGCCCTCATCTTCTACCATAAAGATACTCATCATAACATCTGGATGGAGGTTTTCATGAGAGGCACATCCCAAGACAGTGTCCAAAATAAGCTCCCTTGCCCCTCATTTGCCGAATGACAGGGTGGCTTGGACACCCTTCCTGTGAACCAGGAGTGATCAAATAGGCCTGCCCTTAATACTGCTTCGCTTCTCCAATTTGAGCCTCTCTGACTGTGGGGTCTAGATTCTTTTTGTGAATTGGAGTCATGAGAAAAGCCAAGCACCTCTGCAAAGATTTGAAGAACTCATTTCACCCAAAGGATCCCTATTCTGACATGATGGATTTCAGAAACCTAACAAAGGAAGGCAATATACTTCATGCACATTGATTGAACGTTTTTCCATTTTGGTTTAGATGCACATATGGGATCTTTCTTTACATCCATCAGGTGCTGAGAATCTAAGTCACAGCCTAAAACAGGGCAAAGGGCCTGAATCAGACACATCGTTTTCCAATGAAATTAAGCAAAGAGCCAGAGGTGATGCACATTCATTTCCATTTGAAAACTGTTTTCTTCAGACTTAACAAAGGGGTTGCATGAGACATAGACCTTTCTGATATTCAGGGCAACAGAACAATAGGTAAGCAAAAGGCCCAAAGCAGGGTATCTCCACGGAGACTTTCCTGGTCACACTGATATCCGAGTTTTCTGAGATGCTGGCCATTCCATTCAGGTATCCAGTACCTGGCCATGTCAAAGACCTTGGATTTGGTAAGTATCTTGGACACATAACCATGAGCCTATTCTAGAGAGTGGCCAGAATTCAGGAAGAAAACAGGGACTTAGGAAGGTATTAGGTGTTGCCCGTGCATAAGGCAAGCCACACTCCATTCATAAATTGGGCAGGATGAATGCTGGGAAGCTTTATACTAGACATGACACATCCATTGCTGCATTCTCTTTTCTCATGTCTACTACCACAGGCACAGTGGGATACACAGACATGGAAACACTCAACTCGTCAAACGACTTACCAGAAACAGTTCACTCCAAAACAAACAAACCGCCATTCCTACCTATTTTCAGAACATGAGACAAACCACAAACCCACACCCACTCCCAAAAAGGCACCTCCTTCCCCAAGTAGCTGTGTGACTAACCAGAGTGTCCTCTGACTGGTGGCCATACTCTGTTCTTCTGAAATGGCCTGTCCTCTCTCAGATCTGTTTTCCTTGGCGAACTCTGTAAAGTTGTAAGGAAAAAATGGAGAGCTACTACCTGCTTTCTCAGGAAAGTTCCCTCTTCAGAGCTCTCCAGGCATTTGGTAATCCTCACTTCAGTAGGAACCAAGAATGACTGACTTTATCCTTGCTAAATCCAAACAAGTGTGCCCACTGGGACTGGGCCTGGGACTGCCTCTGGGTGCCTGGCTCCTTGGATACAAAGTTCAGAGAGTTCCATCACCAAGGAAATGAGGTATGTCACATTCTTTGGAACTGAATGAGGTCACTGCCTTGGCAAAGGTATATCTTATGATGTGCAAAAACTGAAGAAATAATAATGTACCAGTGTCGAATACAAATGAATGACAAATTACATATCATGTCCCATAGGATTCTACTTGCATTGATGTTAGACTGCGTCAGTTACTGTAGAATAATTAGGATTTGTATGCACCATTCACTGAAGTTAGTTTTCAGTACTAGGAAACAAATATGTATTTCAGGTGGATGAATATTTCTGATTATAATCTTGTGAAAAGTGGATTATAAATCCACATACATGAACATGAATGAATTTAGAGAGTGTATATTAGACACATATATTTCATATTTTGAAAAATTTGGAGAGTATATCTATATCTATATCTACATCTATACACACACACACACACACACACACACACACACACACACAACACTCACAGACATTAAAAAGTACCAATATAAATGCCAATTGAAATTCATCAGTAAATATATATCATCCACAAATGCAAAAATATTTATTTTACTGAACATGAGTTAATATATAATGTTGTTCTACTAGGACGCTCTCCTATAGGTTGAATTTTCATTTCCAAAAGCATTAAGGAGGAGTGAACACTTCTCACAATTTGTATCTGCCAAGACAGCCACCTCACAAAAATGTACGTGTGATACCTGGTAGGATTCTATATATGCATATAAATATACATGTGTGAATAGGCTACAGAAAGGGAAACAAGAATTCACATATTTGTTAAGTTTAAAAACACATGGAGAATATTTCAATTAAAATTTGACTAAATTTATAACTCCTACCTTATATAATGCATATGTCAAGTCCAACTATACAACATGTCTCCTCTGAAATGCTTGTATTTCCATTGTGTTGGGTTAATTTTCTCCATTATATTAGGATGAATAGTCTGAGACTACTAGGTATGGGTTAGTGTCAGGGATAGAGTATTTCGAATGGAAAATTGGAAAATGAATCCAATGTGTATGTAAATGTATGCTGCACAAATATCCTCCCGCTCTCATCCAGAACAATGCCTTGACATTACCTTCACCCCAAGTAAGACACAATTAGAGGAGAAGACTTACAAAATCAGTGAATACATATCTGGAATGGAAAATGCTCAGGAGTTCACAACCTTGGAGGTGGTAGAGGAGTTTCCAAAACTAAGGGACAGGGTAAACACTCCACAAACATGGAGCTCTGCTGGCCTAAAAACTTTTTGAGAAACTGCCTCTGAGCTTCCACACTTGAAATATATGTTGTTTTCAGGAGATTTGGATTCCTCTGTAGTGAGACCATCAAAGCTGGGTCTGCATCTATGTGACCTGGAGGACAAGGTTTCTTATTTTCCAATGAACAAGATGAAGCAGTGCTGAATCCTCTCTTTGTAGGTAAACTGAGGCAACTGGGGACTAAGTGTCTCCCCGTGTGGACTGTGATGCCATTTGGTCCTCCTCCAATTTGTGGTGTTTTTGCTGCTGCTCTGTGAGTTTGGTATTTGTTTCACGAAATACGAGGAGCTAAACTGGGACACAGTGCTGGAGGGAGTTCTGTCACGTGTGGTGGGTCAGGGTCTGCAAGAGAATGCACCAACTAGGCTCCTATCTCTCACAGCTTGCCCCATTGCCTCCTTGTCCATATCAACCTGATTCTTAATTTTCCTCTGAAAACTCTCCATATAACAAGATGCCTTTACATATAAGGGTCTGTTGGCTGCACCATGTCAGTTACAAGCCATTTGGAATCCAATGGTAGATCCACATGGCCCTACCACGGATGTTTTAGCAAACACCTCCCCACCACTGCTCTAGACCCACTACTCAGCAGGCTCCAAATTTCTGGCATCTCTGTTCTACACCATTTTCATGAAACTCAGTAAATCAAGGCACTGTCTGGTATACTCATGATCAGCAACAGGACATCCAATGTTTCTCCAGTGCCACCTGGTCATAGGAATTTCAAAAATTTCATGGTATTTATCTAGCCATTTTTCAACCATGAAGTTGGAGGCACTGTGGGTTTCAGTTCATTCAGCAAACATTAAATGGTGAGGAAGCTCATTTCAATGAAATCTCTGGAGAACTCTCACAGGCACGGCTTCCCAAAGAGTGAACAAAAGGTCACATTAGGCCAGGCCCATTGAGGTCTACAATGTGAGGTCCATGTGTGTTTTGACTCTCAACTATGGCTGCCATTTCTTTAAGAATAAAATCATGTGATATCCTTGCTGAGATTCCCAGGCCTCTGTGGAAATCCACCCGGGGCCTAGGTCTCAGTTTCCAAGAGCGACTTTCATGCGTGGCCTCTTAAAATCCCAACAAAATTCATGGCAATGCTTCTCTGAGTTCAGTTCCAAAACCCAGTCTCTAAGGGGAATCACACCAGAGTTCAAGCTCACGTGGACCCAGTCATTTTTTCCAATGCAACACAAATGACCAAAATTAAAACCAAAACACTCCCACATGGCCTTCATCTTATTCCATATAGTCAATCATCTTAACCTCTGGGTGGAGGTTTCCATGAGGGGCGCAGCCCAAGACAGTGTCCAAAATCAGCTTGTTTGCCCCTCATTTGCCTAAAGTCAGGGTAGCCTGGACACCGTTTCTCTGAAACAGGAGCGAACAAATAAGCCTGCCGTTAATACTTCTTTGTTTCTCCAATTTGAGGCCTACTGATTTTAGGTATCGATTCTTTAGGTGATTTAGAGTCATGCGAAAACACAAGCACCTCTGCAGGGCTTTGAAGAACTCATTTGACCCAAAGAATCCCTATTGTCATTTGATGGAGTGCAGGAACCTAACAGAGGAAGGCAAGAGACTTCATCCACAATGAATGATATTTTTTGCCATTTTGGTTTTGGAAGCTCACGTGGGATCATTCTTAAGATCCATCAGGTGCTGAGAATCTAAGTCACAGCCACACACAGGTCCAAGAGGCTGATAAAGAGCCACAGGTGAGGCCCATTCATTTCCATTTGAAAACTGTTTTCTTCAGGCTTCACAAAGGGGTGGCCTGAGGCAAAGACCTTCCTGACATTCAGTGCAACACAACAATAAGTAAGCAAAAGGCCCAAAGCAGGGTTTCTGCACTGACACTTTCCTGGTCACACTGATATCTGAGTTTTTTGAGATGCTCGCCATTCTCTTCAGCTATCCAGTACATGGCCATGTCACAGAGCTTGGAGGTGGTACATATTTTGGACACAAATCCATGAGCCTATTCTGGAGAGTGGCCAGAATTCAGGAAGAAAACAACAACTTAGAAAGATAGCAGGTGTTGCACATTGATAAGACAAGCTGCAGTCCATTCATATATTGGGCAGGATGAATTATGGGAAGATTTATACTAGACAGGACACATCCATTAATGCATTCTCTTTTCTAATGTCTACAACAACGGACACAGTGGGATACACAGAAAGAGAAACACTCGCCATGTCAAATGACTTACTAGAAACTGTCCACTCCAAACCAAACAAACCGCCTTTTCTATCTATTCTCAGAACATGAGACAAAACAACAAACCCACACCCACTCCCACAAAGGCACCTCCTTCCCCCAAGTACGTCTGTGACTATCCGGAGTGTCCTCTGACTGGTGGGCCATACTATGTTCCCCCGAAATGGCCTGTCTTCTCTCAGATCTTGATTCCTTGACCAACTCTGTGAAGATGTCAGGAAAAAGTGGTTAGCCACTACCTGTTTTCTCAGGAAAGGTCCATCTTCAGAGCTCTCCTGGCATTTGGCCATCCTCACATCATTAGGTACCAAGAAAACTGACTCTGTCCTTGGTAAATCCAAACAAGTGAGCCCACTGGGACTGGGACTGGGACTGCCTCTGGGTGTCTGGCTTCTTGGATACCAAGTTCAGAGAGTTCCATCACCAAGGAAATGAGGTATTTCACATTCTTTGGAACTGAATGAGGTCACTGCCTTGGCAACCACTTTGTCCTAACAGTTGCTTCCAAGGGTAACATAAGATGGAGGTTGCCAGAACTTCCTGTGACACTTTCATAAGGTAGAATGTATATCACCATTGGCACCCGGGAACAGCTCTCCACTCAGCCCTGGTTTGGTCCATCTTCTGTACAATAAGAAGAGAGAGAGGCAGATTCAGACACATGCCTTCATCCTGACCAGGTTGTTTGCCATGGAAGATGACTTTTGCTCTCTCAGGTGCTTCATACCTGCCTACAACTTCTCCAGGTACCATTTGTGCATGGACATTTGAGGTTCTCATCAGGTGGAAGGTCCCCAACTTTCCTGTATTGTAAGAACCACTCTGTCTCTGCTCTTCTGTAAAATGATTGAGGGAACAGTGTATACTTGGGGTTAAAAACAGGTTTGATTTGGATTACGAGTGATTCTGTGTGATGAATAATGGTATTGGGAACCTGCAATATTTACAAGAATATAGAGGTAAAATATAAGTAGGAAAACAGAAATCTAGGTATGATTTGAAGCCCAGAAGGGGTTTGCCCTTGATTGGGATACTTAGCTTTGAATGATGTTCTGCAAAGATGCCTCAGATAATTCCATATACAATGGCATAGGACCTTGTACATTGGATGATTGAATTTAGAAGAGAACATCCAGTCAAAAAGGGATATTCAGTAGGATTAGGAAGATAGTCGGTAGGTTGAGGAAGAAGAGTGAGTATAGGATTTGGACCAAAAGTTCTTTAGCAATAGACTTTCGGTTGTTGAGTGAATGTAAATGTCAGCACATATGAAGAGTCAGTCACTATGTTGAACTGGGGAAAATATGTAGAAAAGCAGATATCAATAGAAACATTACGAAATCAGGCAAAGTATAAAGTGAGTGATAGAATTAGACATTTTCAACAGGGTTGAGTTTGAATATATAAATTAGGAAAAAAACAAATATGTAGTCACCAATAGGATTGACAATTGACAGCATTAGGCAACCTGGACATGGATGTTTTTAGAAATCCATGTTCACTTTCCATTTAGGCTTTGGTACAATCATAAGTGTGACCTTTCCATTTTTTGTCCAGAATATTACTGTGATAATGAGGTGACATGAGTATTTCTTTCACCATTTCTGGGAGCAATATATTGAAGATGTAAAATGAGAATCGGGGGTACAAAGAGGTGTACCCTGTTTCTAGGAACATAGAGAAAAAGCATGAATAGACCATACTGTGAATAAATAATATAACTTTTTTGAACTTTAAATAATGAATTGAACTGATATCTGAAAAATTAAAGGAAATCGTATATTGATATACAATCATTCATTCCAACCAGGTATATATGGAATGGAAATATTTGTGTTTAGGTTTATCATAAAGAGTGTGTGAGTTTTGCTTCAAAATGATTATGGAAATTCAAAATAATGTGTTTGGAAAGAAGTCTCATGAAAAGACCAGTCAAGAATACCCTGACAATACATGTGTTCTGAAGCAAGAAGTGGTTAAAGTTGAAACAAATGCTTATTAATTTGTGAACTTGTGGATGAAATGTATATCCTGTGATGTGCAAAAACTGAAGAAACAATAATGTACCAGTGTCGAATACAAATGAATGACAAATTACATATCATGTCCCATAGGAGTCTACTTGCATTGATGTTAGACTGGGTCAGTTACTGTAGAATAATTAGGATTTGTATGCACCATTCACTGAAGTTAGTTTTCACTACTAGGAAACAAATATGTATTTCAGGTGGATGAATATTTCTGATTATAATCTTGTGAAAAGTGGATAATAAATCCACATACATGAACATGAATGAATTTAGAGAGTGTATATTAGACACATATATTTCATATTTTGAAAAATTTGCAGAGTATATCTATATCTATATCTGTATATTCACACACACACACACAACACTCACAGACATTAAAAAGTACCAATATAAATGCCAATCGAAATTCATCAGTAAATATGTATCATCCACAAATGCAAAAATATTTATTTTACTGAACATGAGTTAATGTATAATGTTGTTCTACTAGGACGCTCTCCTATAGGTTGAATTTTCATTTCCAACAGCATTTAGGAGGAGTGAACTCTTCTCACAATTTGTATCTGCCAAGACAGCCACCTCACAAAAATGTACGTGTGATACCTGGTAGGATTCTATATATGCATATAAATATACATGTGTGAATAGGCTACAGAAAAGGGAAATAAGAATTCACATATTTGTTAAGCTTAAAAACACATGGAGAATATTTCAAATAAATTTGACTAGATTTATAACTCCTACCTTATATAATGCAAATGTCAAGTCCAACTATACAACATGTCTCCTCTGAAGTACTTGTATTTCTAATGTGTTGGGCTAATTTTCTCCATTATATTAGGATGAATAGTCTGAGTCTACTAGGTATGGGTTAGTGTCAGGGATTCAGTACTTCGAATGGAAATTTGGAAAATGAATCCAATGTGTATGTAAAAATATGCTGCACAAATATCCTCCCGCTCTCATCCAGAACAATGCCTTGACATTACCTTCACCCCAAGTAAGACACAATTAGAGGAGAAGACTTACAAAATCAGTGAATACATATCTGGAATGGAAAATGCTCAGGAGTTCACAACCTTGGAGGTGGTAGAGGAGTTTCCAAAACTAAGGGACAGGGTAAACACTCCACAAACATGGAGCTCTGCTGGCCTAAAAACTTTTTGAGAAACTGCCTCTGAGCTTCCACACTTGAAATATATGTAGTTTTCAGGAGATTTGGCTTCCTCTGTAGTGAGACCATCAAAGCTGGGTCTGCATCTATGTGACCTGGAGGACATGGTTTCTTATTTTCCAATGAACAAGATGAAGCAGTGCTGAATCCTCTCTTTGTAGGTAAACTGAGGCCACTGGGGACTAAGTGTCTCCCCGTGTGGACTGTGAAGCCATTTGGTCCTCTTCCACTTTTTGTGATGTTTTTGCTGCTGCACTGTGAGTTTGGTATTTGTTTCACGAAATACTAGGAGCTAAACTGGGACACAGTGCTGGAGGGAGTTCTGTCACGTGTGGTGGGTCAGGGTCTGCAAGAGAATGCACCAACTAGGCTCCTATCTCTCACAGCTTGCCCCATTGCCCCCTTGTCCATATCAACCTGATTCTTAATTTTCCTCTGAAAACTCTCCATATAACAAGATGCCTTTACATATAAGGGTCTGTTGGCTGCACCATGTCAGTTACAAGCCATTTGGAATCCAATGGTAGATCCACATGGCCCTACCACGGATGTTTTAGCAAACACCTCCCCACCACTGCTCTAGACCCACTACTCAGCAGGCTCCAAATTTCTGGCATCTCTGTTCTACACCATTTTCATGAAACTCAGTAAATCAAGGCACTGTCTGGTATACTCATGATCAGCAACAGGACATCCAATGTTTCTCCAGTGCCACCTGGTCATAGGAATTTCAAAAATTTCATGGTATTTATCTAGCCATTTTTCAACCATGAAGTTGGAGGCACTGTGGGTTTCAGTTCATTCAGCAAACATTAAATGGTGAGGAAGCTCATTTCAATGAAATCTCTGGAGAACTCTCACAGGCACGGCTTCCCAAAGAGTGGACAAAAGGTCACATTAGGCCAGGCCCATTGAGGTCTACAATGTGAGGTCCATGTGTGTTTTGACTCTCAACTATGGCTGCCATTTCTTTAAGAATAAAATCATGTGATATCCTTGCTGAGATTCCCAGGCCTCTGTGGAAATCCACCCGGGGCCTAGGTCTCAGTTTCGAAGAGTGACTTTCATGCGTGGCCTCTTAAAATCCCAACAAAATTCATGGCAATGCTTCTCTGAGTTCAGTTCCAAAACCCAGTCTCTAAGGGGAATCACACCAGAGTTCAAGCTCACGTGGACCCAGTCATTTTTTCCAATGCAACACAAATGACCAAAATTAAAACCAAAACACTCCCACATGGCCTTCATCTTATTCCATATAGTCAATCATCTTAACCTCTGGGTGGAGGTTTCCATGAGGGGCGCAGCCCAAGACAGTGTCCAAAATCAGCTTGTTTGCCCCTCATTTGCCTAAAGTCAGGGTAGCCTGGACACCGTTTCTCTGAAACAGGAGCGAACAAATAAGCCTGCCGTTAATACTTCTTTGTTTCTCCAATTTGAGGCCTACTGATTTTAGGTATCGATTCTTTAGGTGATTTAGAGTCATGCGAAAACACAAGCACCTCTGCAGGGCTTTGAAGAACTCATTTGACCCAAAGAATCCCTATTGTCATTTGATGGAGTGCAGGAACCTAACAGAGGAAGGCAAGAGACTTCATCCACAATGAATGATATTTTTTGCCATTTTGGTTTTGGAAGCTCACGTGGGATCATTCTTAAGATCCATCAGGTGCTGAGAATCTAAGTCACAGCCACACACAGGTCCAAGAGGCTGATAAAGAGCCACAGGTGAGGCCCATTCATTTCCATTTGAAAACTGTTTTCTTCAGGCTTCACAAAGGGGTGGCCTGAGGCAAAGACCTTCCTGACATTCAGTGCAACACAACAATAAGTAAGCAAAAGGCCCAAAGCAGGGTTTCTGCACTGACACTTTCCTGGTCACACTGATATCTGAGTTTTTTGAGATGCTCGCCATTCTCTTCAGCTATCCAGTACATGGCCATGTCACAGAGCTTGGAGGTGGTACATATTTTGGACACAAATCCATGAGCCTATTCTGGAGAGTGGCCAGAATTCAGGAAGAAAACAACAACTTAGAAAGATAGCAGGTGTTGCACATTGATAAGACAAGCTGCAGTCCATTCATATATTGGGCAGGATGAATTATGGGAAGATTTATACTAGACAGGACACATCCATTAATGCATTCTCTTTTCTAATGTCTACAACTACGGACACAGTGGGATACACAGAAAGAGAAACACTCGCCATGTCAAATGACTTACTAGAAACTGTCCACTCCAAACCAAACAAACCGCCTTTTCTATCTATTCTCAGAACATGAGACAAAACAACAAACCCACACCCACTCCCACAAAGGCACCTCCTTCCCCCAAGTACGTCTGTGACTATCCGGAGTGTCCTCTGACTGGTGGGCCATACTATGTTCCCCCGAAATGGCCTGTCTTCTCTCAGATCTTGATTCCTTGACCAACTCTGTGAAGATGTCAGGAAAAAGTGGTTAGCCACTACCTGTTTTCTCAGGAAAGGTCCATCTTCAGAGCTCTCCTGGCATTTGGCCATCCTCACATCATTAGGTACCAAGAAAACTGACTCTGTCCTTGGTAAATCCAAACAAGTGAGCCCACTGGGACTGGGACTGGGACTGCCTCTGGGTGTCTGGCTTCTTGGATACCAAGTTCAGAGAGTTCCATCACCAAGGAAATGAGGTATTTCACATTCTTTGGAACTGAATGAGGTCACTGCCTTGGCAACCACTTTGTCCTAACAGTTGCTTCCAAGGGTAACATAAGATGGAGGTTGCCAGAACTTCCTGTGACACTTTCATAAGGTAGAATGTATATCACCATTGGCACCCGGGAACAGCTCTCCACTCAGCCCTGGTTTGGTCCATCTTCTGTACAATAAGAAGAGAGAGAGGCAGATTCAGACACATGCCTTCATCCTGACCAGGTTGTTTGCCATGGAAGATGACTTTTGCTCTCTCAGGTGCTTCATACCTGCCTACAACTTCTCCAGGTACCATTTGTGCATGGACATTTGAGGTTCTCATCAGGTGGAAGGTCCCCAACTTTCCTGTATTGTAAGAACCACTCTGTCTCTGCTCTTCTGTAAAATGATTGAGGGAACAGTGTATACTTGGGGTTAAAAACAGGTTTGATTTGGATTACGAGTGATTCTGTGTGATGAATAATGGTATTGGGAACCTGCAATATTTACAAGAATATAGAGGTAAAATATAAGTAGGAAAACAGAAATCTAGGTATGATTTGAAGCCCAGAAGGGGTTTGCCCTTGATTGGGATACTTAGCTTTGAATGATGTTCTGCAAAGATGCCTCAGATAATTCCATATACAATGGCATAGGACCTTGTACATTGGATGATTGAATTTAGAAGAGAACATCCAGTCAAAAAGGGATATTCAGTAGGATTAGGAAGATAGTCGGTAGGTTGAGGAAGAAGAGTGAGTATAGGATTTGGACCAAAAGTTCTTTAGCAATAGACTTTCGGTTGTTGAGTGAATGTAAATGTCAGCACATATGAAGAGTCAGTCACTATGTTGAACTGGGGAAAATATGTAGAAAAGCAGATATCAATAGAAACATTACGAAATCAGGCAAAGTATAAAGTGAGTGATAGAATTAGACATTTTCAACAGGGTTGAGTTTGAATATATAAATTAGGAAAAAAACAAATATGTAGTCACCAATAGGATTGACAATTGACAGCATTAGGCAACCTGGACATGGATGTTTTTAGAAATCCATGTTCACTTTCCATTTAGGCTTTGGTACAATCATAAGTGTGACCTTTCCATTTTTTGTCCAGAATATTACTGTGATAATGAGGTGACATGAGTATTTCTTTCACCATTTCTGGGAGCAATATATTGAAGATGTAAAATGAGAATCGGGGGTACAAAGAGGTGTACCCTGTTTCTAGGAACATAGAGAAAAAGCATGAATAGACCATACTGTGAATAAATAATATAACTTTTTTGAACTTTAAATAATGAATTGAACTGATATCTGAAAAATTAAAGGAAATCGTATATTGATATACAATCATTCATTCCAACCAGGTATATATGTAATGGAAATATTTGTGTTTGGGTTTATCATAAAGAGTGTGTGAGTTTTGCTTCAAAATGATTATGGAAATTCAAAATAATGTGTTTGGAAAGAAGTCTCATGAAAAGACCAGTCAAGAATACCCTGACAATACATGTGTTCTGAAGCAAGAAGTGGTTAAAGTTGAAACAAATGCTTATTAATTTGTGAACTTGTGGATGAAATGTATATCCTGTGATGTGCAAAAACTGAAGAAACAATAATGTACCAGTGTCGAATACAAATGAATGACAAATTACATATCATGTCCCATAGGAGTCTACTTGCATTGATGTTAGACTGGGTCAGTTACTGTAGAATAATTAGGATTTGTATGCACCATTCACTGAAGTTAGTTTTCAGTACTAGGAAACAAATATGTATTTCAGGTGGATGAATATTTCTGATTATAATCTTGTGAAAAGTGGATTATAAATCCACATACATGAACATGAATGAATTTAGAGAGTGTATATTAGACACATATATTTCATATTTTGAAAAATTTGCAGAGTACATCTATATCTATATCTGTATATACACACACACACACACAACACTCACAGACATTAAAAAGTACCAATATAAATGCCAATCGAAATTCATCAGTAAATATGTATCATCCACAAATGCAAAAATATTTATTTTACTGAACATGAGTTAATGTATAATGTTGTTCTACTAGGACGCTCTCCTATAGGTTGAATTTTCATTTCCAACAGCATTTAGGAGGAGTGAACTCTTCTCACAATTTGTATCTGCCAAGACAGCCACCTCACAAAAATGTACGTGTGATACCTGGTAGGATTCTATATATGCATATAAATATACATGTGTGAATAGGCTACAGAAAAGGGAAACAAGAATTCACATATTTGTTAAGCTTAAAAACACATGGAGAATATTTCAAATAAATTTGACTAGATTTATAACTCCTACCTTAGATAATGGAAATGTCAAGTCCAACTATACAACATGTCTCCTCTGAAGTACTTGTATTTCTAATGTGTTGGGCTAATTTTCTCCATTATATTAGGATGAATAGTCTGAGTCTACTAGGTATGGGTTAGTGTCAGGGATTCAGTACTTCGAATGGAAATTTGGAAAATGAATCCAATGTGTATGTAAAAATATGCTGCACAAATATCCTCCCGCTCTCATCCAGAACAATGCCTTGACATTACCTTCACACCAAGTAAGACACAATTAGAGAAGAAGACTTACAAAATCAGTGAATACATATCTGGAATGGAAAATGCTCAGGAGTTCACAACCTTGGAGGTGGTAGAGGAGTTTCCAAAACTAAGGGACAGGGTAAACACTCCACAAACATGGAGCTCTGCTGGCCTAAAAACTTTTTGAGAAACTGCCTCTGAGCTTCCACACTTGAAATATATGTAGTTTTCAGGAGATTTGGCTTCCTCTGTAGTGAGACCATCAAAGCTGGGTCTGCATCTATGTGACCTGGAGGACATGGTTTCTTATTTTCCAATGAACAAGATGAAGCAGTGCTGAATCCTCTCTTTGTAGGTAAACTGAGGCCACTGGGGACTAAGTGTCTCCCCGTGTGGACTGTGAAGCCATTTGGTCCTCTTCCACTTTTTGTGGTGTTTTTGCTGCTGCACTGTGAGTTTGGTATTTGTTTCACGAAATACTAGGAGCTAAACTGGGACACAGTGCTGGAGGGAGTTCTGTCACGTGTGGTGGGTCAGGGTCTGCAAGAGAATGCACCAACTAGGCTCCTATCTCTCACAGCTTGCCCCATTGCCCCCTTGTCCATATCAACCTGATTCTTAATTTTCCTCTGAAAACTCTCCATATAACAAGATGCCTTTACATATAAGGGTCTGTTGGCTGCACCATGTCAGTTACAAGCCATTTGGAATCCAATGGTAGATCCACATGGCCCTACCACGGATGTTTTAGCAAACACCTCCCCACCACTGCTCTAGACCCACTACTCAGCAGGCTCCAAATTTCTGGCATCTCTGTTCTACACCATTTTCATGAAACTCAGTAAATCAAGGCACTGTCTGGTATACTCATGATCAGCAACAGGACATCCAATGTTTCTCCAGTGCCACCTGGTCATAGGAATTTCAAAAATTTCATGGTATTTATCTAGCCATTTTTCAACCATGAAGTTGGAGGCACTGTGGGTTTCAGTTCATTCAGCAAACATTAAATGGTGAGGAAGCTCATTTCAATGAAATCTCTGGAGAACTCTCACAGTCACGGCTTCCCAAAGAGTGGACAAAAGGTCACATTAGGCCAGGCCCATTGAGGTCTACAATGTGAGGTCCATGTGTGTTTTGACTCTCAACTATGGCTGCCATTTCTTTAAGAATAAAATCATGTGATATCCTTGCTGAGATTCCCAGGCCTCTGTGGAAATCCACCCGGGGCCTAGGTCTCAGTTTCCAAGAGCGACTTTCATGCGTGGCCTCTTAAAATCCCAACAAAATTCATGGCAATGCTTCTCTGAGTTCAGTTCCAAAACCCAGTCTCTAAGGGGAATCACACCAGAGTTCAAGCTCACGTGGACCCAGTCATTTTTTCCAATGCAACACAAATGACCAAAATTAAAACCAAAACACTCCCACATGGCCTTCATCTTATTCCATATAGTCAATCATCTTAACCTCTGGCTGGAGGTTTCCATGAGGGGCGCAGCCCAAGACAGTGTCCAAAATCAGCTCGTTTGCCCCTCATTTGCCTAAAGTCAGGGTAGCCTGGACACCCTTTCTCTGAAACAGGAGCGAACAAATAAGCCTGCCTTTAATACTTCTTTGTTTCTCCAATTTGAGGCCTACTGATTTTAGGTATCGATTCTTTAGGTGATTTAGAGTCATGCGAAAACACAAGCACCTCTGCAGGGCTTTGAAGAACTCATTTGACCCAAAGAATCCCTATTGTCATTTGATGGAGTGCAGGAACCTAACAGAGGAAGGCAAGAGACTTCATCCACAATGAATGATATTTTTTGCCATTTTGGTTTTGGAAGCTCACGTGGGATCATTCTTAAGATCCATCAGGTGCTGAGAATCTAAGTCACAGCCACACACAGGTCCAAGAGGCTGATAAAGAGCCACAGGTGAGGCCCATTCATTTCCATTTGAAAACTGTTTTCTTCAGGCTTCACAAAGGGGTGGCCTGAGGCAAAGACCTTCCTGACATTCAGTGCAACACAACAATAAGTAAGCAAAAGGCCCAAAGCAGGGTTTCTGCACTGACACTTTCCTGGTCACACTGATATCTGAGTTTTTGAGATGCTCGCCATTCTCTTCAGCTATCCAGTACATGGCCATGTCACAGAGCTTGGAGGTGGTACATATTTTGGACACAAATCCATGAGCCTATTCTGGAGAGTGGCCAGAATTCAGGAAGAAAACAACAACTTAGAAAGATAGCAGGTGTTGCACATTGATAAGACAAGCTGCAGTCCATTCATATATTGGGCAGGATGAATTATGGGAAGATTTATACTAGACAGGACACATCCATTAATGCATTCTCTTTTCTAATGTCTACAACAACGGACACAGTGGGATACACAGAAAGAGAAACACTCGCCATGTCAAATGACTTACTAGAAACTGTCCACTCCAAACCAAACAAACCGCCTTTTCTATCTATTCTCAGAACATGAGACAAAACAACAAACCCACACCCACTCCCACAAAGGCACCTCCTTCCCCCAAGTACGTCTGTGACTATCCGGAGTGTCCTCTGACTGGTGGGCCATACTATGTTCCCCCGAAATGGCCTGTCTTCTCTCAGATCTTGATTCCTTGACCAACTCTGTGAAGATGTCAGGAAAAAGTGGTTAGCCACTACCTGTTTTCTCAGGAAAGGTCCATCTTCAGAGCTCTCCTGGCATTTGGCCATCCTCACATCATTAGGTACCAAGAAAACTGACTCTGTCCTTGGTAAATCCAAACAAGTGAGCCCACTGGGACTGGGACTGGGACTGCCTCTGGGTGTCTGGCTTCTTGGATACCAAGTTCAGAGAGTTCCATCACCAAGGAAATGAGGTATTTCACATTCTTTGGAACTGAATGAGGTCACTGCCTTGGCAACCACTTTGTCCTAACAGTTGCTTCCAAGGGTAACATAAGATGGAGGTTGCCAGAACTTCCTGTGACACTTTCATAAGGTAGAATGTATATCACCATTGGCACCCGGGAACAGCTCTCCACTCAGCCCTGGTTTGGTCCATCTTCTGTACAATAAGAAGAGAGAGAGGCAGATTCAGACACATGCCTTCATCCTGACCAGGTTGTTTGCCATGGAAGATGACTTTTGCTCTCTCAGGTGCTTCATACCTGCCTACAACTTCTCCAGGTACCATTTGTGCATGGACATTTGAGGTTCTCATCAGGTGGAAGGTCCCCAACTTTCCTGTATTGTAAGAACCACTCTGTCTCTGCTCTTCTGTAAAATGATTGAGGGAACAGTGTATACTTGGGTTAAAAACAGGTTTGATTTGGATTACGAGTGATTCTGTGTGATGAATAATGGTATTGGGAACCTGCAATATTTACAAGAATATAGAGGTGAAATATAAGTAGGAAAACAGAAATCTAGGTATGATTTGAAGCCCAGAAGGGTTTTGCCCTTGATTGGGATACTTAGCTTTGAATGATGTTCTGCAAAGATGCCTCAGATAATTCCATATACAATGGCATAGGACCTTGTACATTGGATGATTGAATTTAGAAGAGAACATCCAGTCAAAAAGGGATATTCAGTAGGATTAGGAAGATAGTCGGTAGGTTGAGGAAGAAGAGTGAGTATAGGATTTGGACCAAAAGTTCTTTAGCAATAGACTTTCGGTTGTTGAGTGAATGTAAATGTCAGCACATATGAAGAGTCAGTCACTATGTTGAACTGGGGAAAATATGTAGAAAAGCAGATATCAATAGAAACATTACGAAATCAGGCAAAGTATAAAGTGAGTGATAGAATTAGACATTTTCAACAGGGTTGAGTTTGAATATATAAATTAGGAAAAAAACAAATATGTAGTCACCAATAGGATTGACAATTGACAGCATTAGGCAACCTGGACATGGATGTTTTTAGAAATCCATGTTCACTTTCCATTTAGGCTTTGGTACAATCATAAGTGTGACCTTTCCATTTTTTGTCCAGAATATTACTGTGATAATGAGGTGACATGAGTATTTCTTTCACCATTTCTGGGAGCAATATATTGAAGATGTAAAATGAGAATCGGGGGTACAAAGAGGTGTACCCTGTTTCTAGGAACATAGAGAAAAAGCATGAATAGACCATACTGTGAATAAATAATATAACTTTTTTGAACTTTAAATAATGAATTGAACTGATATCTGAAAAATTAAAGGAAATCGTATATTGATATACAATCATTCATTCCAACCAGGTATATATGTAATGGAAATATTTGTGTTTAGGTTTATCATAAAGAGTGTGTGAGTTTTGCTTCAAAATGATTATGGAAATTCAAAATAATGTGTTTGGAAAGAAGTCTCATGAAAAGACCAGTCAAGAATACCCTGACAATACATGTGTTCTGAAGCAAGAAGTGGTTAAAGTTGAAACAAATGCTTATTAATTTGTGAACTTGTGGATGAAATGTATATCCTGTGATGTGCAAAAACTGAAGAAACAATAATGTACCAGTGTCGAATACAAATGAATGACAAATTACATATCATGTCCCATAGGAGTCTACTTGCATTGATGTTAGACTGGGTCAGTTACTGTAGAATAATTAGGATTTGTATGCACCATTCACTGAAGTTAGTTTTCAGTACTAGGAAACAAATATGTATTTCAGGTGGATGAATATTTCTGATTATAATCTTGTGAAAAGTGGATAATAAATCCACATACATGAACATGAATGAATTTAGAGAGTGTATATTAGACACATATATTTCATATTTTGAAAAATTTGCAGAGTATATCTATATCTATATCTGTATATTCACACACACACACACAACACTCACAGACATTAAAAAGTACCAATATAAATGCCAATCGAAATTCATCAGTAAATATGTATCATCCACAAATGCAAAAATATTTATTTTACTGAACATGAGTTAATGTATAATGTTGTTCTACTAGGACGCTCTCCTATAGGTTGAATTTTCATTTCCAACAGCATTTAGGAGGAGTGAACTCTTCTCACAATTTGTATCTGCCAAGACAGCCACCTCACAAAAATGTACGTGTGATACCTGGTAGGATTCTATATATGCATATAAATATACATGTGTGAATAGGCTACAGAAAAGGGAAATAAGAATTCACATATTTGTTAAGCTTAAAAACACATGGAGAATATTTCAAATAAATTTGACTAGATTTATAACTCCTACCTTATATAATGCAAATGTCAAGTCCAACTATACAACATGTCTCCTCTGAAGTACTTGTATTTCTAATGTGTTGGGCTAATTTTCTCCATTATATTAGGATGAATAGTCTGAGTCTACTAGGTATGGGTTAGTGTCAGGGATTCAGTACTTCGAATGGAAATTTGGAAAATGAATCCAATGTGTATGTAAAAATATGCTGCACAAATATCCTCCCGCTCTCATCCAGAACAATGCCTTGACATTACCTTCACCCCAAGTAAGACACAATTAGAGGAGAAGACTTACAAAATCAGTGAATACATATCTGGAATGGAAAATGCTCAGGAGTTCACAACCTTGGAGGTGGTAGAGGAGTTTCCAAAACTAAGGGACAGGGTAAACACTCCACAAACATGGAGCTCTGCTGGCCTAAAAACTTTTTGAGAAACTGCCTCTGAGCTTCCACACTTGAAATATATGTAGTTTTCAGGAGATTTGGCTTCCTCTGTAGTGAGACCATCAAAGCTGGGTCTGCATCTATGTGACCTGGAGGACATGGTTTCTTATTTTCCAATGAACAAGATGAAGCAGTGCTGAATCCTCTCTTTGTAGGTAAACTGAGGCCACTGGGGACTAAGTGTCTCCCCGTGTGGACTGTGAAGCCATTTGGTCCTCTTCCACTTTTTGTGATGTTTTTGCTGCTGCACTGTGAGTTTGGTATTTGTTTCACGAAATACTAGGAGCTAAACTGGGACACAGTGCTGGAGGGAGTTCTGTCACGTGTGGTGGGTCAGGGTCTGCAAGAGAATGCACCAACTAGGCTCCTATCTCTCACACCTTGCCCCATTGCCCCCTTGTCCATATCAACCTGATTCTTAATTTTCCTCTGAAAACTCTCCATATAACAAGATGCCTTTACATATAAGGGTCTGTTGGCTGCACCATGTCAGTTACAAGCCATTTGGAATCCAATGGTAGATCCACATGGCCCTACCACGGATGTTTTAGCAAACACCTCCCCACCACTGCTCTAGACCCACTACTCAGCAGGCTCCAAATTTCTGGCATCTCTGTTCTACACCATTTTCATGAAACTCAGTAAATCAAGGCACTGTCTGGTATACTCATGATCAGCAACAGGACATCCAATGTTTCTCCAGTGCCACCTGGTCATAGGAATTTCAAAAATTTCATGGTATTTATCTAGCCATTTTTCAACCATGAAGTTGGAGGCACTGTGGGTTTCAGTTCATTCAGCAAACATTAAATGGTGAGGAAGCTCATTTCAATGAAATCTCTGGAGAACTCTCACAGGCACGGCTTCCCAAAGAGTGGACAAAAGGTCACATTAGGCCAGGCCCATTGAGGTCTACAATGTGAGGTCCATGTGTGTTTTGACTCTCAACTATGGCTGCCATTTCTTTAAGAATAAAATCATGTGATATCCTTGCTGAGATTCCCAGGCCTCTGTGGAAATCCACCCGGGGCCTAGGTCTCAGTTTCCAAGAGCGACTTTCATGCGTGGCCTCTTAAAATCCCAACAAAATTCATGGCAATGCTTCTCTGAGTTCAGTTCCAAAACCCAGTCTCTAAGGGCAATCACACCAGAGTTCAAGCTCACGTGGACCCAGTCATTTTTTCCAATGCAACACAAATGACCAAAATTAAAACCAAAACACTCCCACATGGCCTTCATCTTATTCCATATAGTCAATCATCTTAACCTCTGGGTGGAGGTTTCCATGAGGGGCGCAGCCCAAGACAGTGTCCAAAATCAGCTTGTTTGCATCTCATTTGCCTAAAGTCAGGGTAGCCTGGACACCGTTTCTCTGAAACAGGAGCGAACAAATAAGCGTGCCGTTAATACTTCTTTGTTTCTCCAATTTGAGGCCTACTGATTTTAGGTATCGATTCTTTAGGTGATTTAGAGTCATGCGAAAACACAAGCACCTCTGCAGGGCTTTGAAGAACTCATTTGACCCAAAGAATCCCTATTGTCATTTGATGGAGTGCAGGAACCTAACAGAGGAAGGCAAGAGACTTCATCCACAATGAATGATATTTTTTGCCATTTTGGTTTTGGAAGCTCACGTGGGATCATTCTTAAGATCCATCAGGTGCTGAGAATCTAAGTCACAGCCACACACAGGTCCAAGAGGCTGATAAAGAGCCACAGGTGAGGCCCATTCATTTCCATTTGAAAACTGTTTTCTTCAGGCTTCACAAAGGGGTGGCCTGAGGCAAAGACCTTCCTGACATTCAGTGCAACACAACAATAAGTAAGCAAAAGGCCCAAAGCAGGGTTTCTGCACTGACACTTTCCTGGTCACACTGATATCTGAGTTTTTTGAGATGCTCGCCATTCTCTTCAGCTATCCAGTACATGGCCATGTCACAGAGCTTGGAGGTGGTACATATTTTGTACACAAATCCATGAGCCTATTCTGGAGAGTGGCCAGAATTCAGGAAGAAAACAACAACTTAGAAAGATAGCAGGTGTTGCACATTGATAAGACAAGCAGCAGTCCATTCATATATTGGGCAGGATGAATTATGGGAAGATTTATACTAGACAGGACACATCCATTAATGCATTCTCTTTTCTAATATCTACAACAACGGACACAGTGGGATACACAGAAAGAGAAACACTCGCCATGTCAAATGACTTACTAGAAACTGTCCACTCCAAACCAAACAAACCGCCTTTTCTATCTATTCTCAGAACATGAGACAAAACAACAAACCCACACCCACTCCCACAAAGGCACCTCCTTCCCCCAAGTACGTCTGTGACTATCCGGAGTGTCCTCTGACTGGTGGGCCATACTATGTTCCCCCGAAATGGCCTGTCTTCTCTCAGATCTTGATTCCTTGACCAACTCTGTGAAGATGTCAGGAAAAAGTGGTTAGCCACTACCTGTTTTCTCAGGAAAGGTCCATCTTCAGAGCTCTCCTGGCATTTGGCCATCCTCACATCATTAGGTACCAAGAAAACTGACTCTGTCCTTGGTAAATCCAAACAAGTGAGCCCACTGGGACTGGGACTGGGACTGCCTCTGGGTGTCTGGCTTCTTGGATACCAAGTTCAGAGAGTTCCATCACCAAGGAAATGAGGTATTTCACATTCTTTGGAACTGAATGAGGTCACTGCCTTGGCAACCACTTTGTCCTAACAGTTGCTTCCAAGGGTAACATAAGATGGAGGTTGCCAGAACTTCCTGTGACACTTTCATAAGGTAGAATGTATATCACCATTGGCACCCGGGAACAGCTCTCCACTCAGCCCTGGTTTGGTCCATCTTCTGTACAATAAGAAGAGAGAGAGGCAGATTCAGACACATGCCTTCATCCTGACCAGGTTGTTTGCCATGGAAGATGACTTTTGCTCTCTCAGGTGCTTCATACCTGCCTACAACTTCTCCAGGTACCATTTGTGCATGGACATTTGAGGTTCTCATCAGGTGGAAGGTCCCCAACTTTCCTGTATTGTAAGAACCACTCTGTCTCTGCTCTTCTGTAAAATGATTGAGGGAACAGTGTATACTTGGGGTTAAAAACAGGTTTGATTTGGATTACGAGTGATTCTGTGTGATGAATAATGGTATTGGGAACCTGCAATATTTACAAGAATATAGAGGTAAAATATAAGTAGGAAAACAGAAATCTAGGTATGATTTGAAGCCCAGAAGGGGTTTGCCCTTGATTGGGATACTTAGCTTTGAATGATGTTCTGCAAAGATGCCTCAGATAATTCCATATACAATGGCATAGGACCTTGTACATTGGATGATTGAATTTAGAAGAGAACATCCAGTCAAAAAGGGATATTCAGTAGGATTAGGAAGATAGTCGGTAGGTTGAGGAAGAAGAGTGAGTATAGGATTTGGACCAAAAGTTCTTTAGCAATAGACTTTCGGTTGTTGAGTGAATGTAAATGTCAGCACATATGAAGAGTCAGTCACTATGTTGAACTGGGGAAAATATGTAGAAAAGCAGATATCAATAGAAACATTACGAAATCAGGCAAAGTATAAAGTGAGTGATAGAATTAGACATTTTCAACAGGGTTGAGTTTGAATATATAAATTAGGAAAAAAACAAATATGTAGTCACCAATAGGATTGACAATTGACAGCATTAGGCAACCTGGACATGGATGTTTTTAGAAATCCATGTTCACTTTCCATTTAGGCTTTGGTACAATCATAAGTGTGACCTTTCCATTTTTTGTCCAGAATATTACTGTGATAATGAGGTGACATGAGTATTTCTTTCACCATTTCTGGGAGCAATATATTGAAGATGTAAAATGAGAATCGGGGGTACAAAGAGGTGTACCCTGTTTCTAGGAACATAGAGAAAAAGCATGAATAGACCATACTGTGAATAAATAATATAACTTTTTTGAACTTTAAATAATGAATTGAACTGATATCTGAAAAATTAAAGGAAATCGTATATTGATATACAATCATTCATTCCAACCAGGTATATATGTAATGGAAATATTTGTGTTTAGGTTTATCATAAAGAGTGTGTGAGTTTTGCTTCAAAATGATTATGGAAATTCAAAATAATGTGTTTGGAAAGAAGTCTCATGAAAAGACCAGTCAAGAATACCCTGACAATACATGTGTTCTGAAGCAAGAAGTGGTTAAAGTTGAAACAAATGCTTATTAATTTGTGAACTTGTGGATGAAATGTATATCCTGTGATGTGCAAAAACTGAAGAAACAATAATGTACCAGTGTCGAATACAAATGAATGACAAATTACATATCATGTCCCATAGGAGTCTACTTGCATTGATGTTAGACTGGGTCAGTTACTGTAGAATAATTAGGATTTGTATGCACCATTCACTGAAGTTAGTTTTCAGTACTAGGAAACAAATATGTATTTCAGGTGGATGAATATTTCTGATTATAATCTTGTGAAAAGTGGATAATAAATCCACATACATGAACATGAATGAATTTAGAGAGTGTATATTAGACACATATATTTCATATTTTGAAAAATTTGCAGAGTATATCTATATCTATATCTGTATATTCACACACACACACACACACTCACAGACATTAAAAAGTACCAATATAAATGCCAATCGAAATTCATCAGTAAATATGTATCATCCACAAATGCAAAAATATTTATTTTACTGAACATGAGTTAATGTATAATGTTGTTCTACTAGGACGCTCTCCTATAGGTTGAATTTTCATTTCCAACAGCATTTAGGAGGAGTGAACTCTTCTCACAATTTGTATCTGCCAAGACAGCCACCTCACAAAAATGTACGTGTGATACCTGGTAGGATTCTATATATGCATATAAATATACATGTGTGAATAGGCTACAGAAAAGGGAAATAAGAATTCACATATTTGTTAAGCTTAAAAACACATGGAGAATATTTCAAATAAATTTGACTAGATTTATAACTCCTACCTTATATAATGCAAATGTCAAGTCCAACTATACAACATGTCTCCTCTGAAGTACTTGTATTTCTAATGTGTTGGGCTAATTTTCTCCATTATATTAGGATGAATAGTCTGAGTCTACTAGGTATGGGTTAGTGTCAGGGATTCAGTACTTCGAATGGAAATTTGGAAAATGAATCCAATGTGTATGTAAAAATATGCTGCACAAATATCCTCCCGCTCTCATCCAGAACAATGCCTTGACATTACCTTCACCCCAAGTAAGACACAATTAGAGGAGAAGACTTACAAAATCAGTGAATACATATCTGGAATGGAAAATGCTCAGGAGTTCACAACCTTGGAGGTGGTAGAGGAGTTTCCAAAACTAAGGGACAGGGTAAACACTCCACAAACATGGAGCTCTGCTGGCCTAAAAACTTTTTGAGAAACTGCCTCTGAGCTTCCACACTTGAAATATATGTAGTTTTCAGGAGATTTGGCTTCCTCTGTAGTGAGACCATCAAAGCTGGGTCTGCATCTATGTGACCTGGAGGACATGGTTTCTTATTTTCCAATGAACAAGATGAAGCAGTGCTGAATCCTCTCTTTGTAGGTAAACTGAGGCCACTGGGGACTAAGTGTCTCCCCGTGTGGACTGTGAAGCCATTTGGTCCTCTTCCACTTTTTGTGATGTTTTTGCTGCTGCACTGTGAGTTTGGTATTTGTTTCACGAAATACTAGGAGCTAAACTGGGACACAGTGCTGGAGGGAGTTCTGTCACGTGTGGTGGGTCAGGGTCTGCAAGAGAATGCACCAACTAGGCTCCTATCTCTCACAGCTTGCCCCATTGCCCCCTTGTCCATATCAACCTGATTCTTAATTTTCCTCTGAAAACTCTCCATATAACAAGATGCCTTTACATATAAGGGTCTGTTGGCTGCACCATGTCAGTTACAAGCCATTTGGAATCCAATGGTAGATCCACATGGCCCTACCACGGATGTTTTAGCAAACACCTCCCCACCACTGCTCTAGACCCACTACTCAGCAGGCTCCAAATTTCTGGCATCTCTGTTCTACACCATTTTCATGAAACTCAGTAAATCAAGGCACTGTCTGGTATACTCATGATCAGCAACAGGACATCCAGTGTTTCTCCAGTGCCACCTGGTCATAGGAATTTCAAAAATTTCATGGTATTTATCTAGCCATTTTTCAACCATGAAGTTGGAGGCACTGTGGGTTTCAGTTCATTCAGCAAACATTAAATGGTGAGGAAGCTCATTTCAATGAAATCTCTGGAGAACTCTCACAGGCACGGCTTCCCAAAGAGTGGACAAAAGGTCACATTAGGCCAGGCCCATTGAGGTCTACAATGTGAGGTCCATGTGTGTTTTGACTCTCAACTATGGCTGCCATTTCTTTAAGAATAAAATCATGTGATATCCTTACTGAGATTCCCAGGCCTCTGTGGAAATCCACCCGGGGCCTAGGTCTCAGTTTCCAAGAGCGACTTTCATGCGTGGCCTCTTAAAATCCCAACAAAATTCATGGCAATGCTTCTCTGAGTTCAGTTCCAAAACCCAGTCTCTAAGGGCAATCACACCAGAGTTCAAGCTCACGTGGACCCAGTCATTTTTTCCAATGCAACACAAATGACCAAAATTAAAACCAAAACACTCCCACATGGCCTTCATCTTATTCCATATAGTCAATCATCTTAACCTCTGGGTGGAGGTTTCCATGAGGGGCGCAGCCCAAGACAGTGTCCAAAATCAGCTTGTTTGCCCCTCATTTGCCTAAAGTCAGGGTAGCCTGGACACCGTTTCTCTGAAACAGGAGCGAACAAATAAGCCTGCCGTTAATACTTCTTTGTTTCTCCAATTTGAGGCCTACTGATTTTAGGTATCGATTCTTTAGGTGATTTAGAGTCATGCGAAAACACAAGCACCTCTGCAGGGCTTTGAAGAACTCATTTGACCCAAAGAATCCCTATTGTCATTTGATGGAGTGCAGGAACCTAACAGAGGAAGGCAAGAGACTTCATCCACAATGAATGATATTTTTTGCCATTTTGGTTTTGGAAGCTCACGTGGGATCATTCTTAAGATCCATCAGGTGCTGAGAATCTAAGTCACAGCCACACACAGGTCCAAGAGGCTGATAAAGAGCCACAGGTGAGGCCCATTCATTTCCATTTGAAAACTGTTTTCTTCAGGCTTCACAAAGGGGTGGCCTGAGGCAAAGACCTTCCTGACATTCAGTGCAACACAACAATAAGTAAGCAAAAGGCCCAAAGCAGGGTTTCTGCACTGACACTTTCCTGGTCACACTGATATCTGAGTTTTTTGAGATGCTCGCCATTCTCTTCAGCTATCCAGTACATGGCCATGTCACAGAGCTTGGAGGTGGTACATATTTTGGACACAAATCCATGAGCCTATTCTGGAGAGTGGCCAGAATTCAGGAAGAAAACAACAACTTAGAAAGATAGCAGGTGTTGCACATTGATAAGACAAGCTGCAGTCCATTCATATATTGGGCAGGATGAATTATGGGAAGATTTATACTAGACAGGACACATCCATTAATGCATTCTCTTTTCTAATGTCTACAACAACGGACACAGTGGGATACACAGAAAGAGAAACACTCGCCATGTCAAATGACTTACTAGAAACTGTCCACTCCAAACCAAACAAACCGCCTTTTCTATCTATTCTCAGAACATGAGACAAAACAACAAACCCACACCCACTCCCACAAAGGCACCTCCTTCCCCCAAGTACGTCTGTGACTATCCGGAGTGTCCTCTGACTGGTGGGCCATACTATGTTCCCCCGAAATGGCCTGTCTTCTCTCAGATCTTGATTCCTTGACCAACTCTGTGAAGATGTCAGGAAAAAGTGGTTAGCCACTACCTGTTTTCTCAGGAAAGGTCCATCTTCAGAGCTCTCCTGGCATTTGGCCATCCTCACATCATTAGGTACCAAGAAAACTGACTCTGTCCTTGGTAAATCCAAACAAGTGAGCCCACTGGGACTGGGACTGGGACTGCCTCTGGGTGTCTGGCTTCTTGGATACCAAGTTCAGAGAGTTCCATCACCAAGGAAATGAGGTATTTCACATTCTTTGGAACTGAATGAGGTCACTGCCTTGGCAACCACTTTGTCCTAACAGTTGCTTCCAAGGGTAACATAAGATGGAGGTTGCCAGAACTTCCTGTGACACTTTCATAAGGTAGAATGTATATCACCATTGGCACCCGGGAACAGCTCTCCACTCAGCCCTGGTTTGGTCCATCTTCTGTACAATAAGAAGAGAGAGAGGCAGATTCAGACACATGCCTTCATCCTGACCAGGTTGTTTGCCATGGAAGATGACTTTTGCTCTCTCAGGTGCTTCATACCTGCCTACAACTTCTCCAGGTACCATTTGTGCATGGACATTTGAGGTTCTCATCAGGTGGAAGGTCCCCAACTTTCCTGTATTGTAAGAACCACTCTGTCTCTGCTCTTCTGTAAAATGATTGAGGGAACAGTGTATACTTGGGGTTAAAAACAGGTTTGATTTGGATTACGAGTGATTCTGTGTGATGAATAATGGTATTGGGAACCTGCAATATTTACAAGAATATAGAGGTGAAATATAAGTAGGAAAACAGAAATCTAGGTATGATTTGAAGCCCAGAAGGGGTTTGCCCTTGATTGGGATACTTAGCTTTGAATGATGTTCTGCAAAGATGCCTCAGATAATTCCATATACAATGGCATAGGACCTTGTACATTGGATGATTGAATTTAGAAGAGAACATCCAGTCAAAAAGGGATATTCAGTAGGATTAGGAAGATAGTCGGTAGGTTGAGGAAGAAGAGTGAGTATAGGATTTGGACCAAAAGTTCTTTAGCAATAGACTTTCGGTTGTTGAGTGAATGTAAATGTCAGCACATATGAAGAGTCAGTCACTATGTTGAACTGGGGAAAATATGTAGAAAAGCAGATATCAATAGAAACATTACGAAATCAGGCAAAGTATAAAGTGAGTGATAGAATTAGACATTTTCAACAGGGTTGAGTTTGAATATATAAATTAGGAAAAAAACAAATATGTAGTCACCAATAGGATTGACAATTGACAGCATTAGGCAACCTGGACATGGATGTTTTTAGAAATCCATGTTCACTTTCCATTTAGGCTTTGGTACAATCATAAGTGTGACCTTTCCATTTTTTGTCCAGAATATTACTGTGATAATGAGGTGACATGAGTATTTCTTTCACCATTTCTGGGAGCAATATATTGAAGATGTAAAATGAGAATCGGGGGTACAAAGAGGTGTACCCTGTTTCTAGGAACATAGAGAAAAAGCATGAATAGACCATACTGTGAATAAATAATATAACTTTTTTGAACTTTAAATAATGAATTGAACTGATATCTGAAAAATTAAAGGAAATCGTATATTGATATACAATCATTCATTCCAACCAGGTATATATGTAATGGAAATATTTGTGTTTAGGTTTATCATAAAGAGTGTGTGAGTTTTGCTTCAAAATGATTATGGAAATTCAAAATAATGTGTTTGGAAAGAAGTCTCATGAAAAGACCAGTCAAGAATACCCTGACAATACATGTGTTCTGAAGCAAGAAGTGGTTAAAGTTGAAACAAATGCTTATTAATTTGTGAACTTGTGGATGAAATGTATATCCTGTGATGTGCAAAAACTGAAGAAACAATAATGTACCAGTGTCGAATACAAATGAATGACAAATTACATATCATGTCCCATAGGAGTCTACTTGCATTGATGTTAGACTGGGTCAGTTACTGTAGAATAATTAGGATTTGTATGCACCATTCACTGAAGTTAGTTTTCAGTACTAGGAAACAAATATGTATTTCAGGTGGATGAATATTTCTGATTATAATCTTGTGAAAAGTGGATAATAAATCCACATACATGAACATGAATGAATTTAGAGAGTGTATATTAGACACATATATTTCATATTTTGAAAAATTTGCAGAGTATATCTATATCTATATCTGTATATTCACACACACACACACAACACTCACAGACATTAAAAAGTACCAATATAAATGCCAATCGAAATTCATCAGTAAATATGTATCATCCACAAATGCAAAAATATTTATTTTACTGAACATGAGTTAATGTATGATGTTGTTCTACTAGGACGCTCTCCTATAGGTTGAATTTTCATTTCCAACAGCATTTAGGAGGAGTGAACTCTTCTCACAATTTGTATCTGCAAAGACAGCCACCTCACAAAAATGTACGTGTGATACCTGGTAGGATTCTATATATGCATATAAATATACATGTGTGAATAGGCTACAGAAAAGGGAAATAAGAATTCACATATTTGTTAAGCTTAAAAACACATGGAGAATATTTCAAATAAATTTGACTAGATTTATAACTCCTACCTTATATAATGCAAATGTCAAGTCCAACTATATAACATGTCTCCTCTGAAGTACTTGTATTTCTAATGTGTTGGGCTAATTTTCTCCATTATATTAGGATGAATAGTCTGAGTCTACTAGGTATGGGTTAGTGTCAGGGATTCAGTACTTCGAATAGAAATTTGGAAAATGAATCCAATGTGTATGTAAAAATATGCTGCACAAATATCCTCCCGCTCTCATCCAGAACAATGCCTTGACATTACCTTCACCCCAAGTAAGACACAATTAGAGGAGAAGACTTACAAAATCAGTGAATACATATCTGGAATGGAAAATGCTCAGGAGTTCACAACCTTGGAGGTGGTAGAGGAGTTTCCAAAACTAAGGGACAGGGTAAACACTCCACAAACATGGAGCTCTGCTGGCCTAAAAACTTTTTGAGAAACTGCCTCTTAGCTTCCACACTTGAAATATATGTAGTTTTCAGGAGATTTGGCTTCCTCTGTAGTGAGACCATCAAAGCTGGGTCTGCATCTATGTGACCTGGAGGACATGGTTTCTTATTTTCCAATGAACAAGATGAAGCAGTGCTGAATCCTCTCTTTGTAGGTAAACTGAGGCCACTGGGGACTAAGTGTCTCCCCGTGTGGACTGTGAAGCCATTTGGTCCTCTTCCACTTTTTGTGATGTTTTTGCTGCTGCACTGTGAGTTTGGTATTTGTTTCACGAAATACTAGGAGCTAAACTGGGACACAGTGCTGGAGGGAGTTCTGTCACGTGTGGTGGGTCAGGGTCTGCAAGAGAATGCACCAACTAGGCTCCTATCTCTCACAGCTTGCCCCATTGCCTCCTTGTCCATATCAACCTGATTCTTAATTTTCCTCTGAAAACTCTCCATATAACAAGATGCCTTTACATATAAGGGTCTGTTGGCTGCACCATGTCAGTTACAAGCCATTTGGAATCCAATGGTAGATCCACATGGCCCTACCACGGATGTTTTAGCAAACACCTCCCCACCACTGCTCTAGACCCACTACTCAGCAGGCTCCAAATTTCTGGCATCTCTGTTCTACACCATTTTCATGAAACTCAGTAAATCAAGGCACTGTCTGGTATACTCATGATCAGCAACAGGACATCCAATGTTTCTCCAGTGCCACCTGGTCATAGGAATTTCAAAAATTTCATGGTATTTATCTAGCCATTTTTCAACCATGAAGTTGGAGGCACTGTGGGTTTCAGTTCATTCAGCAAACATTAAATGGTGAGGAAGCTCATTTCAATGAAATCTCTGGAGAACTCTCACAGGCACGGCTTCCCAAAGAGTGGACAAAAGGTCACATTAGGCCAGGCCCATTGAGGTCTACAATGTGAGGTCCATGTGTGTTTTGACTCTCAACTATGGCTGCCATTTCTTTAAGAATAAAATCATGTGATATCCTTGCTGAGATTCCCAGGCCTCTGTGGAAATCCACCCGGGGCCTAGGTCTCAGTTTCCAAGAGCGACTTTCATGCGTGGCCTCTTAAAATCCCAACAAAATTCATGGCAATGCTTCTCTGAGTTCAGTTCCAAAACCCAGTCTCTAAGGGCAATCACACCAGAGTTCAAGCTCACGTGGACCCAGTCATTTTTTCCAATGCAACACAAATGACCAAAATTAAAACCAAAACACTCCCACATGGCCTTCATCTTATTCCATATAGTCAATCATCTTAACCTCTGGGTGGAGGTTTCCATGAGGGGCGCAGCCCAAGACAGTGTCCAAAATCAGCTTGTTTGCCCCTCATTTGCCTAAAGTCAGGGTAGCCTGGACACCGTTTCTCTGAAACAGGAGCGAACAAATAAGCCTGCCGTTAATACTTCTTTGTTTCTCCAATTTGAGGCCTACTGATTTTAGGTATCGATTCTTTAGGTGATTTAGAGTCATGCGAAAACACAAGCACCTCTGCAGGGCTTTGAAGAACTCATTTGACCCAAAGAATCCCTATTGTCATTTGATGGAGTGCAGGAACCTAACAGAGGAAGGCAAGAGACTTCATCCACAATGAATGATATTTTTTGCCATTTTGGTTTTGGAAGCTCACGTGGGATCATTCTTAAGATCCATCAGGTGCTGAGAATCTAAGTCACAGCCACACACAGGTCCAAGAGGCTGATAAAGAGCCACAGGTGAGGCCCATTCATTTCCATTTGAAAACTGTTTTCTTCAGGCTTCACAAAGGGGTGGCCTGAGGCAAAGACCTTCCTGACATTCAGTGCAACACAACAATAAGTAAGCAAAAGGCCCAAAGCAGGGTTTCTGCACTGACACTTTCCTGGTCACACTGATATCTGAGTTTTTTGAGATGCTCGCCATTCTCTTCAGCTATCCAGTACATGGCCATGTCACAGAGCTTGGAGGTGGTACATATTTTGGACACAAATCCATGAGCCTATTCTGGAGAGTGGCCAGAATTCAGGAAGAAAACAACAACTTAGAAAGATAGCAGGTGTTGCACATTGATAAGACAAGCTGCAGTCCATTCATATATTGGGCAGGATGAATTATGGGAAGATTTATACTAGACAGGACACATCCATTAATGCATTCTCTTTTCTAATGTCTACAACAACGGACACAGTGGGATACACAGAAAGAGAAACACTCGCCATGAAAATGACTTACTAGAAACTGTCCACTCCAAACCAAACAAACCGCCTTTTCTATCTATTCTCAGAACATGAGACAAAACAACAAACCCACACCCACTCCCACAAAGGCACCTCCTTCCCCCAAGTACGTCTGTGACTATCCGGAGTGTCCTCTGACTGGTGGGCCATACTATGTTCCCCCGAAATGGCCTGTCTTCTCTCAGATCTTGATTCCTTGACCAACTCTGTGAAGATGTCAGGAAAAAGTGGTTAGCCACTACCTGTTTTCTCAGGAAAGGTCCATCTTCAGAGCTCTCCTGGCATTTGGCCATCCTCACATCATTAGGTACCAAGAAAACTGACTCTGTCCTTGGTAAATCCAAACAAGTGAGCCCACTGGGACTGGGACTGGGACTGCCTCTGGGTGTCTGGCTTCTTGGATACCAAGTTCAGAGAGTTCCATCACCAAGGAAATGAGGTATTTCACATTCTTTGGAACTGAATGAGGTCACTGCCTTGGCAACCACTTTGTCCTAACAGTTGCTTCCAAGGGTAACATAAGATGGAGGTTGCCAGAACTTCCTGTGACACTTTCATAAGGTAGAATGTATATCACCATTGGCACCCGGGAACAGCTCTCCACTCAGCCCTGGTTTGGTCCATCTTCTGTACAATAAGAAGAGAGAGAGGCAGATTCAGACACATGCCTTCATCCTGACCAGGTTGTTTGCCATGGAAGATGACTTTTGCTCTCTCAGGTGCTTCATACCTGCCTACAACTTCTCCAGGTACCATTTGTGCATGGACATTTGAGGTTCTCATCAGGTGGAAGGTCCCCAACTTTCCTGTATTGTAAGAACCACTCTGTCTCTGCTCTTCTGTAAAATGATTGAGGGAACAGTGTATACTTGGAGTTAAAAACAGGTTTGATTTGGATTACGAGTGATTCTGTGTGATGAATAATGGTATTGGGAACCTGCAATATTTACAAGAATATAGAGGTAAAATATAAGTAGGAAAACAGAAATCTAGGTATGATTTGAAGCCCAGAAGGGGTTTGCCCTTGATTGGGATACTTAGCTTTGAATGATGTTCTGCAAAGATGCCTCAGATAATTCCATATACAATGGCATAGGACCTTGTACATTGTATGATTGAATTTAGAAGAGAACATCCAGTCAAAAAGGGATATTCAGTAGGATTAGGAAGATAGTCGGTAGGTTGAGGAAGAAGAGTGAGTATAGGATTTGGACCAAAAGTTCTTTAGCAATAGACTTTCGGTTGTTGAGTGAATGTAAATGTCAGCACATATGAAGAGTCAGTCACTATGTTGAACTGGGGAAAATATGTAGAAAAGCAGATATCAATAGAAACATTACGAAATCAGGCAAAGTATAAAGTGAGTGATAGAATTAGACATTTTCAACAGGGTTGAGTTTGAATATATAAATTAGGAAAAAAACAAATATGTAGTCACCAATAGGATTGACAATTGACAGCATTAGGCAACCTGGACATGGATGTTTTTAGAAATCCATGTTCACTTTCCATTTAGGCTTTGGTACAATCATAAGTGTGACCTTTCCATTTTTTGTCCAGAATATTACTGTGATAATGAGGTGACATGAGTATTTCTTTCACCATTTCTGGGAGCAATATATTGAAGATGTAAAATGAGAATCGGGGGTACAAAGAGGTGTACCCTGTTTCTAGGAACATAGAGAAAAAGCATGAATAGACCATACTGTGAATAAATAATATAACTTTTTTGAACTTTAAATAATGAATTGAACTGATATCTGAAAAATTAAAGGAAATCGTATATTGATATACAATCATTCATTCCAACCAGGTATATATGGAATGGAAATATTTGTGTTTAGGTTTATCATAAAGAGTGTGTGAGTTTTGCTTCAAAATGATTATGGAAATTCAAAATAATGTGTTTGGAAAGAAGTCTCATGAAAAGACCAGTCAAGAATACCCTGACAATACATGTGTTCTGAAGCAAGAAGTGGTTAAAGTTGAAACAAATGCTTATTAATTTGTGAACTTGTGGATGAAATGTATATCCTGTGATGTGCAAAAACTGAAGAAACAATAATGTACCAGTGTCGAATACAAATGAATGACAAATTACATATCATGTCCCATAGGAGTCTACTTGCATTGATGTTAGACTGGGTCAGTTACTGTAGAATAATTAGGATTTGTATGCACCATTCACTGAAGTTAGTTTTCAGTACTAGGAAACAAATATGTATTTCAGGTGGATGAATATTTCTGATTATAATCTTGAGAAAAGTGGATAATAAATCCACATACATGAACATGAATGAATTTAGAGAGTGTATATTAGACACATATATTTCATATTTTGAAAAATTTGCAGAGTATATCTATATCTATATCTGTATATTCACACACACACACACAACACTCACAGACATTAAAAAGTACCAATATAAATGCCAATCGAAATTCATCAGTAAATATGTATCATCCACAAATGCAAAAATATTTATTTTACTGAACATGAGTTAATGTATAATGTTGTTCTACTAGGACGCTCTCCTATAGGTTGAATTTTCATTTCCAACAGCATTTAGGAGGAGTGAACTCTTCTCACAATTTGTATCTGCCAAGACAGCCACCTCACAAAAATGTACGTGTGATACCTGGTAGGATTCTATATATGCATATAAATATACATGTGTGAATAGGCTACAGAAAAGGGAAATAAGAATTCACATATTTGTTAAGCTTAAAAACACATGGAGAATATTTCAAATAAATTTGACTAGATTTATAACTCCTACCTTATATAATGCAAATGTCAAGTCCAACTATACAACATGTCTCCTCTGAAGTACTTGTATTTCTAATGTGTTGGGCTAATTTTCTCCATTATATTAGGATGAATAGTCTGAGTCTACTAGGTATGGGTTAGTGTCAGGGATTCAGTACTTCGAATGGAAATTTGGAAAATGAATCCAATGTGTATGTAAAAATATGCTGCACAAATATCCTCCCGCTCTCATCCAGAACAATGCCTTGACATTACCTTCACCCCAAGTAAGACACAATTAGAGGAGAAGACTTACAAAATCAGTGAATACATATCTGGAATGGAAAATGCTCAGGAGTTCACAACCTTGGAGGTGGTAGAGGAGTTTCCAAAACTAAGGGACAGGGTAAACACTCCACAAACATGGAGCTCTGCTGGCCTAAAAACTTTTTGAGAAACTGCCTCTGAGCTTCCACACTTGAAATATATGTAGTTTTCAGGAGATTTGGCTTCCTCTGTAGTGAGACCATCAAAGCTGGGTCTGCATCTATGTGACCTGGAGGACATGGTTTCTTATTTTCCAATGAACAAGATGAAGCAGTGCTGAATCCTCTCTTTGTAGGTAAACTGAGGCCACTGGGGACTAAGTGTCTCCCCGTGTGGACTGTGAAGCCATTTGGTCCTCTTCCACTTTTTGTGATGTTTTTGCTGCTGCACTGTGAGTTTGGTATTTGTTTCACGAAATACTAGGAGCTAAACTGGGACACAGTGCTGGAGGGAGTTCTGTCACGTGTGGTGGGTCAGGGTCTGCAAGAGAATGCACCAACTAGGCTCCTATCTCTCACACCTTGCCCCATTGCCCCCTTGTCCATATCAACCTGATTCTTAATTTTCCTCTGAAAACTCTCCATATAACAAGATGCCTTTACATATAAGGGTCTGTTGGCTGCACCATGTCAGTTACAAGCCATTTGGAATCCAATGGTAGATCCACATGGCCCTACCACGGATGTTTTAGCAAACACCTCCCCACCACTGCTCTAGACCCACTACTCAGCAGGCTCCAAATTTCTGGCATCTCTGTTCTACACCATTTTCATGAAACTCAGTAAATCAAGGCACTGTCTGGTATACTCATGATCAGCAACAGGACATCCAATGTTTCTCCAGTGCCACCTGGTCATAGGAATTTCAAAAATTTCATGGTATTTATCTAGCCATTTTTCAACCATGAAGTTGGAGGCACTGTGGGTTTCAGTTCATTCAGCAAACATTAAATGGTGAGGAAGCTCATTTCAATGAAATCTCTGGAGAACTCTCACAGGCACGGCTTCCCAAAGAGTGGACAAAAGGTCACATTAGGCCAGGCCCATTGAGGTCTACAATGTGAGGTCCATGTGTGTTTTGACTCTCAACTATGGCTGCCATTTCTTTAAGAATAAAATCATGTGATATCCTTGCTGAGATTCCCAGGCCTCTGTGGAAATCCACCCGGGGCCTAGGTCTCAGTTTCCAAGAGCGACTTTCATGCGTGGCCTCTTAAAATCCCAACAAAATTCATGGCAATGCTTCTCTGAGTTCAGTTCCAAAACCCAGTCTCTAAGGGGAATCACACCAGAGTTCAAGCTCACGTGGACCCAGTCATTTTTTCCAATGCAACACAAATGACCAAAATTAAAACCAAAACACTCCCACATGGCCTTCATCTTATTCCATATAGTCAATCATCTTAACCTCTGGGTGGAGGTTTCCATGAGGGGCGCAGCCCAAGACAGTGTCCAAAATCAGCTTGTTTGCCCCTCATTTGCCTAAAGTCAGGGTAGCCTGGACACCGTTTCTCTGAAACAGGAGCGAACAAATAAGCCTGCCGTTAATACTTCTTTGTTTCTCCAATTTGAGGCCTACTGATTTTAGGTATCGATTCTTTAGGTGATTTAGAGTCATGCGAAAACACAAGCACCTCTGCAGGGCTTTGAAGAACTCATTTGACCCAAAGAATCCCTATTGTCATTTGATGGAGTGCAGGAACCTAACAGAGGAAGGCAAGAGACTTCATCCACAATGAATGATATTTTTTGCCATTTTGGTTTTGGAAGCTCACGTGGGATCATTCTTAAGATCCATCAGGTGCTGAGAATCTAAGTCACAGCCACACACAGGTCCAAGAGGCTGATAAAGAGCCACAGGTGAGGCCCATTCATTTCCATTTGAAAACTGTTTTCTTCAGGCTTCACAAAGGGGTGGCCTGAGGCAAAGACCTTCCTGACATTCAGTGCAACACAACAATAAGTAAGCAAAAGGCCCAAAGCAGGGTTTCTGCACTGACACTTTCCTGGTCACACTGATATCTGAGTTTTTTGAGATGCTCGCCATTCTCTTCAGCTATCCAGTACATGGCCATGTCACAGAGCTTGGAGGTGGTACATATTTTGGACACAAATCCATGAGCCTATTCTGGAGAGTGGCCAGAATTCAGGAAGAAAACAACAACTTAGAAAGATAGCAGGTGTTGCACATTGATAAGACAAGCTGCAGTCCATTCATATATTGGGCAGGATGAATTATGGGAAGATTTATACTAGACAGGACACATCCATTAATGCATTCTCTTTTCTAATGTCTACAACAACGGACACAGTGGGATACACAGAAAGAGAAACACTCGCCATGTCAAATGACTTACTAGAAACTGTCCACTCCAAACCAAACAAACCGCCTTTTCTATCTATTCTCAGAACATGAGACAAAACAACAAACCCACACCCACTCCCACAAAGGCACCTCCTTCCCCCAAGTACGTCTGTGACTATCCGGAGTGTCCTCTGACTGGTGGGCCATACTATGTTCCCCCGAAATGGCCTGTCTTCTCTCAGATCTTGATTCCTTGACCAACTCTGTGAAGATGTCAGGAAAAAGTGGTTAGCCACTACCTGTTTTCTCAGGAAAGGTCCATCTTCAGAGCTCTCCTGGCATTTGGCCATCCTCACATCATTAGGTACCAAGAAAACTGACTCTGTCCTTGGTAAATCCAAACAAGTGAGCCCACTGGGACTGGGACTGGGACTGCCTCTGGGTGTCTGGCTTCTTGGATACCAAGTTCAGAGAGTTCCATCACCAAGGAAATGAGGTATTTCACATTCTTTGGAACTGAATGAGGTCACTGCCTTGGCAACCACTTTGTCCTAACAGTTGCTTCCAAGGGTAACATAAGATGGAGGTTGCCAGAACTTCCTGTGACACTTTCATAAGGTAGAATGTATATCACCATTGGCACCCGGGAACAGCTCTCCACTCAGCCCTGGTTTGGTCCATCTTCTGTACAATAAGAAGAGAGAGAGGCAGATTCAGACACATGCCTTCATCCTGACCAGGTTGTTTGCCATGGAAGATGACTTTTGCTCTCTCAGGTGCTTCATACCTGCCTACAACTTCTCCAGGTACCATTTGTGCATGGACATTTGAGGTTCTCATCAGGTGGAAGGTCCCCAACTTTCCTGTATTGTAAGAACCACTCTGTCTCTGCTCTTCTGTAAAATGATTGAGGGAACAGTGTATACTTGGGGTTAAAAACAGGTTTGATTTGGATTACGAGTGATTCTGTGTGATGAATAATGGTATTGGGAACCTGCAATATTTACAAGAATATAGAGGTAAAATATAAGTAGGAAAACAGAAATCTAGGTATGATTTGAAGCCCAGAAGGGGTTTGCCCTTGATTGGGATACTTAGCTTTGAATGATGTTCTGCAAAGATGCCTCAGATAATTCCATATACAATGGCATAGGACCTTGTACATTGGATGATTGAATTTAGAAGAGAACATCCAGTCAAAAAGGGATATTCAGTAGGATTAGGAAGATAGTCGGTAGGTTGAGGAAGAAGAGTGAGTATAGGATTTGGACCAAAAGTTCTTTAGCAATAGACTTTCGGTTGTTGAGTGAATGTAAATGTCAGCACATATGAAGAGTCAGTCACTATGTTGAACTGGGGAAAATATGTAGAAAAGCAGATATCAATAGAAACATTACGAAATCAGGCAAAGTATAAAGTGAGTGATAGAATTAGACATTTTCAACAGGGTTGAGTTTGAATATATAAATTAGGAAAAAAACAAATATGTAGTCACCAATAGGATTGACAATTGACAGCATTAGGCAACCTGGACATGGATGTTTTTAGAAATCCATGTTCACTTTCCATTTAGGCTTTGGTACAATCATAAGTGTGACCTTTCCATTTTTTGTCCAGAATATTACTGTGATAATGAGGTGACATGAGTATTTCTTTCACCATTTCTGGGAGCAATATATTGAAGATGTAAAATGAGAATCGGGGGTACAAAGAGGTGTACCCTGTTTCTAGGAACATAGAGAAAAAGCATGAATAGACCATACTGTGAATAAATAATATAACTTTTTTGAACTTTAAATAATGAATTGAACTGATATCTGAAAAATTAAAGGAAATCGTATATTGATATACAATCATTCATTCCAACCAGGTATATATGGAATGGAAATATTTGTGTTTAGGTTTATCATAAAGAGTGTGTGAGTTTTGCTTCAAAATGATTATGGAAATTCAAAATAATGTGTTTGGAAAGAAGTCTCATGAAAAGACCAGTCAAGAATACCCTGACAATACATGTGTTCTGAAGCAAGAAGTGGTTAAAGTTGAAACAAATGCTTATTAATTTGTGAACTTGTGGATGAAATGTATATCCTGTGATGTGCAAAAACTGAAGAAACAATAATGTACCAGTGTCGAATACAAATGAATGACAAATTACATATCATGTCCCATAGGAGTCTACTTGCATTGATGTTAGACTGGGTCAGTTACTGTAGAATAATTAGGATTTGTATGCACCATTCACTGAAGTTAGTTTTCAGTACTAGGAAACAAATATGTATTTCAGGTGGATGAATATTTCTGATTATAATCTTGTGAAAAGTGGATAATAAATCCACATACATGAACATGAATGAATTTAGAGAGTGTATATTAGACACATATATTTCATATTTTGAAAAATTTGCAGAGTATATCTATATCTATATCTGTATATTCACACACACACACACAACACTCACAGACATTAAAAAGTACCAATATAAATGCCAATCGAAATTCATCAGTAAATATGTATCATCCACAAATGCAAAAATATTTATTTTACTGAACATGAGTTAATGTATAATGTTGTTCTACTAGGACGCTCTCCTATAGGTTGAATTTTCATTTCCAACAGCATTTAGGAGGAGTGAACTCTTCTCACAATTTGTATCTGCCAAGACAGCCACCTCACAAAAATGTACGTGTGATACCTGGTAGGATTCTATATATGCATATAAATATACATGTGTGAATAGGCTACAGAAAAGGGAAATAAGAATTCACATATTTGTTAAGCTTAAAAACACATGGAGAATATTTCAAATAAATTTGACTAGATTTATAACTCCTACCTTATATAATGCAAATGTCAAGTCCAACTATACAACATGTCTCCTCTGAAGTACTTGTATTTCTAATGTGTTGGGCTAATTTTCTCCATTATATTAGGATGAATAGTCTGAGTCTACTAGGTATGGGTTAGTGTCAGGGATTCAGTACTTCGAATGGAAATTTGGAAAATGAATCCAATGTGTATGTAAAAATATGCTGCACAAATATCCTCCCGCTCTCATCCAGAACAATGCCTTGACATTACCTTCACCCCAAGTAAGACACAATTAGAGGAGAAGACTTACAAAATCAGTGAATACATATCTGGAATGGAAAATGCTCAGGAGTTCACAACCTTGGAGGTGGTAGAGGAGTTTCCAAAACTAAGGGACAGGGTAAACACTCCACAAACATGGAGCTCTGCTGGCCTAAAAACTTTTTGAGAAACTGCCTCTGAGCTTCCACACTTGAAATATATGTAGTTTTCAGGAGATTTGGCTTCCTCTGTAGTGAGACCATCAAAGCTGGGTCTGCATCTATGTGACCTGGAGGACATGGTT
>NW_027516980.1:0-50286 GCF_048772815.1 Callospermophilus lateralis | reverse complement strand
CCTTTGGGTGTTCCTGCACAGCTCACCAGAGCTTCATCACATACCTAGCTCATACAAGTCAATGAGGAGAGACAAATCACTGAGAAAAAATGGGAAAACCCAATATGGACTGTTTTGAAGATGACATACCAAAGATCCAGAGGTCTTTCCACGTCACAATCTAGTAATCCAAAGGAAACACAAAGTACATGTGCGTTTTTGCCTGTCAAATACAAAGAATAAAGAGAGGGAGAACACCGAATCTCAACAGTGTTGGAAAATGGATTGTCAAGTTCTGAGAACTGAAAGGCAAAGTCGCCATAACACTTCTGTAGAGAAGTTTCAGAAAATATGCCAAAATGTAAAGTGCATGCCTATCTTTAGCCCAAGAATTTCAATTTCAAGAAGTCATTCATTGTTACTGTGGCAAAGTGTTTTCTTATACCCTGATGTGGTCCATTGTAATCATTTTACATGATTTTCATATATTTTTAAAAGGGTTTTTTTTTTGGGGGGGGGGGGCAGTGGGGGATGTATTTGGAGCCAATGATTTTATTTTATTCATTTATTTTGATGTGGTGCTGAGGACCAAACCCAGAGCCTCTCTTATGCTACCAAGCACTGTACCAGTGAGCCTCAACCCTATCCGCGCTGAGGTTTTCTTTCTTCGAAACACTTTGACAGATCGCGGCCACATGGCTCAAGCGGTAGCGCGCTCGCCTGGCACGCCCGCGAGCCGGGTTCGATCCTCAGCACCACCTACCAACCAACACGTTGTGTCCGCTGGAGACTGAAAAATAAGGGTTAGACTTTTCTCTCTCTCTCTCTCTCTCTCTCTCTCTCTCTTTCAAAAAGTACTTTTACGTATCTTTCAACAGATTCCTTGTGGGATTGTAACTCAGACACTTTTTTTCCGTAAGTTACCACTTGGGCTGGGACTGCAGTTCAGCCGAAGCACATTTGCCTCCAAGGTCTTCCTTTCTGGGCACCTTTCACAAATAAATAAAATAAAGATCTATCAACAACTAAGACAAACAATCTTTAAAAAAAGAGTAGACGTGGTATTTGAAAAACAAAATTAACACAGTTGCACTTGTACATGTTCTCGATATGAGACATTTAACATGTTCACTCTTTATAAAGGAGTATGGTTCTCTGGCACCAAAGAGAATCTCCTAATGATACAGCCATCACTATCATTTGTCCATCCCCAGGACTTTTCTACTCACAGATTCAACCTGTCCTCATTAAATACTCTCTTGCCACTTTTCCCTGAAACTCATCCCAGTAAGCACCGTTCTACTTCCTGTCTGTATGAATTGGATTATTTCCAAGATTTATTTTAACACCACCAAAGTACAAGAGCAACGTGTGCTGGTGTATGTGTGTACATGTCCACACACACTACACCTCCATATACATACAAAACTCGCATTAGTAACCAACTTTGCCTTCCTGCTTTCCACATTGAGGTTTAGAAATCCTCCTCCATTGTGTAAACATTCATTTATTTTGTTCCTGGACTTTGATGATTTATACATTGAGTGTATCAGAGCATCTGGGGTTCTTTTCGATGGAAAGATTGAGAGAGGGATTGGATTTCATGTTCTTAACTACATCATTAGGCATCTTCACAATGTTCCCACTACCTTTTATGGAACCATATGTCTTTCTCCAAATAATGGAAATGTGACCTTTGTGAGGTTATCAAATGTTTTATCTATGCAAGTCTTTCCTGATCTCTCTTTTGAGTCCTGTCACTCTGTTCCCAGTTGCCACCCTTCAGACTTTACAATTCACTGTGTGAGGAATACCTCTTGTGCTAAATCCCTGACTTCTTTTATTTTTCCAAAATGGTACTTTGGTGTTGGGCATGATGGCCTATGCCTTGGGGGATTGAGGCTGGAGGATTTCAAGTTCCAACCAAGCCTCAGGAACTGTGAGGCACTAAGCAACTCAGTCAGAGGAGACCCTGTCTCCAAATGAAATACAAAATAGGGCTTGGGATACGGTTCAGTGGTTGAGTGCCTCTGAATTTCCATCCCTGGTACCAAATAAAAAATTTAAACACACACACACACACACACATAACTCAAACATGTATACTTTTGTGACCTAATTTTGCAACATGACTTTATACCTTGTTTTCTCTCACGATACCTTCGGGAAGTAAGATCTTATAGAAATGGAAATGAGGAAAGTAGATAGCTGGTCAACACTGGCCTCTCTCTGAAAGAATACACTTTACCTATTAGGATGTGGTTCTTTATTTTCATAGTTTTATTGACTTAGAACTCAAAGACTTAGGAGAACAATATCTGAATGTTGCATATAGCTATTTGAATGTATTTCAGTGGGATCTTCCTCTCTGGGTTCAACCACATGATTTATTTTCATTTCATTGGGGATGGAGCCCTGGGATGCTTAACCACCAAGCCCCATCAATAGCACCCCCCTCCGCCCTTTTTTTTTTTTTTTTTTTTTTTTTTTTTTTTTTTTTTTGGTATTTAATTTGCAGTCCGAGCCTCACTGAATTGCTAATGGCCTTGCTAAGTTGCTGATGCCGGCTTTGAACTCATAATCCTTCTGCCTCAGCCTCCATGTGACAGGACACCAGGTTCAAGCCCTTTCTTCTTAACACACAAGACACATGAATTTGTGCATCCACATGCTCCTGTCATCATTGTCTTCTTTCCTGAATCAACACCAATCTGGTGGACCGAGTTTGTCCTAAATAGTCTGCCTTTCGTTAACCACGTAGGGTGTAGGGTTCTTTACTGTCCTCCTGTTCACAAGGATTTTTGGCTGGCGGACTGAGCCCGAGCATACCTGTGGGCCTCTGCGTACCATCACAGCATCCCTGGTTTCCGGAGTGTGTTGATGATCTGCTGATTCTCTGTCCTGACCCCTAGCTGGAATGTCAGGTTTGGTCGCGCTGGTTGCAACAGCCTTGTCATTCTTCCTGTGCTGAGGAGTCCTCAGGGATATCCAACACAGGAAAACCGTTTTCACTCATCAGCAAACATCCTTGGGAGCTCAGATTGGCCCAGACCTCCCAGGAAGACATGAGGAGGCAAATGGTAGTCAAAGGTCGCTCCTGCCTCAGGCTGAAGCCCTGCTGGGGCTCAGGCTGGGTCCAGGAATGACTCCGCCCCCTGTCAGTGGCCCAGCAGAGCTCAGGATCAGCTCTGCACTGACTCCGCCTACTTTCCCTGAGCTCAGGCTCCTAGCTGATCCGCCAGGTCCGGCTGCGCAGAAGCCTGGGCAAGGGTAAGCACAGTTCCATCCCACCACCAGGGGGCCCCCGTGCAGATCAGGCCCAGGCCTGATCCGGCCTGCTGAACTCCAGGCCAGCTTGGGCAGAGGGTAGTCACGGGGCCATCCCGCCTCAGGCTGGGCCCTGCTGGAACTCCAACTCAGCCCAGGAATGACTCCGCCCACTGTCAGGGGCCCGCCAGAGCTCAGGCTCCGCCCTGCACTGACTCTGCCTACTGGAAGACACCTGCTAGAGTTCAGCCCCAGCCCAGGTCAGCCTCTCTGTCAGGCAGGGGAGCCTGGCCCAAGGTAGGCCTGGCTCCATCCTGCCACAGGCTGACCCGCAACAGAGCTCAGGCCAGACCCACGACCACCTCTGGCCACAGGGAATACCTTCCGGAGCTCAGGCTCCTGCCAGATCAGCCAAGCCAGCTGCTCAGGAGCCTGGGCAAGGGTAAGCCAAGTTCCATCCGGCCACCTGCAGACCCTTGCGCAGGTCAGGCCCAGGCCTGATCCGCCCAGCTGAACTGCAGGGAGCTCCTTCTCAGGGTAAGCCAGGGTCCATGCCACCACTGGCTGACCTCTTCTCTAGCTCACCGCTCTGCCCTGATCAGCCTCTTCCACCTGCGCGGGAGTTCTAGAGGGGCCTTGATCCATGCAGCCACCTGCTGACCCCTGCCAGAGCTGAGACTCCAGCCAGATTCACTTTGCCAGAAGTGCAAGGGAGCCTGGGCACAGGGTAGGTCCGAGTTCATCCTGCCCCCGCCAGATTGCCGCTGTAGCTTCCGCTTGGCTCAGGAAGGCCTCGCCCACCTGCCTGGCAACCATGCCCAGGGTACACCACCTTCCATCCAGCCAGGGGCCGACCCCTGCTGCATCTGAAGCTCTGCCCAAGAGCCGGGCCCCAGGGAAGGCCCAGGTTCTACCTGCCACCTGCTGAAGTCTGTAGGTCCTTAGGCTCGGCCCAGGACTACCTCCACTCATCACCAGACAACCTCAGGAGCTCAGGATCCCTTCCACATCTTCCAGGACGACCCGTGGCCGAAGCCCTGGCACAGGATGCCACCGGTCCCTACCGCCACCGGCCGACCTCTGCCGGAGCTCAGGCTTGGCCAAGATCCGCCTTGCCAACCTGGAATGGAGCCAGGGCCCAGTATAGGCCTGGGTTCATCCTGCCACATTGGAACCCAGCCTGAGTCCATGCTCTACCCAGGACCACTTCTGCCCACAGGAGCCTTGGAGAACTCGTGGCTTCCATTGCAAATGGATAAGAAGAATCCGAATTCACGCTCTGCCAAAGGGCTCCATGCAAGAGGCAAAACTGTTGCCAGTTGCTAGAAAACAGTATTTTGGTGATGTGCCTTTGGGTGTCTGCACAGCTCACCAGAGCTTCATCACATACCTAGCTCATACAAGTCAATGAGGAGAGACAAATCACTGAGAAAAATGGGAAAACCCAATATGGACTGTTTTGAAGATGACATACCAAAGATCCAGAGGTCTTTCCACGTCACAATCTAGTAATCCAAAGGAAACACAAAGTACATGTGCGTTTTTGCCTGTCAAATACAAAGAATAAAGAGAGGGAGAACACCGAATCTCAACAGTGTTGGAAAATGGATTGTCAAGTTCTGAGAACTGAAAGGCAAAGTCGCCATAACACTTCTGTAGAGAAGTTTCAGAAAATATGCCAAAATGTAAAGTGCATGCCTATCTTTAGCCCAAGAATTTCAATTTCAAGAAGTCATTCATTGTTACTGTGGCAAAGTGTTTTCTTATACCCTGATGTGGTCCATTGTAATCATTTTACATGATTTTCATATATTTTTAAAAGGGTTTTTTTTTTGGGGGGGGGGGGCAGTGGGGGATGTATTTGGAGCCAATGATTTTATTTTATTCATTTATTTTGATGTGGTGCTGAGGACCAAACCCAGAGCCTCTCTTATGCTACCAAGCACTGTACCAGTGAGCCTCAACCCTATCCGCGCTGAGGTTTTCTTTCTTCGAAACACTTTGACAGATCGCGGCCACATGGCTCAAGCGGTAGCGCGCTCGCCTGGCACGCCCGCGAGCCGGGTTCGATCCTCAGCACCACCTACCAACCAACACGTTGTGTCCGCTGGAGACTGAAAAATAAGGGTTAGACTTTTCTCTCTCTCTCTCTCTCTCTCTCTCTCTCTCTTCAAAAAGTACTTTTACGTATCTTTCAACAGATTCCTTGTGGGATTGTAACTCAGACACTTTTTTTCCGTAAGTTACCACTTGGGCTGGGACTGCAGTTCAGCCGAAGCACATTTGCCTCCAAGGTCTTCCTTTCTGGGCACCTTTCACAAATAAATAAAATAAAGATCTATCAACAACTAAGACAAACAATCTTTAAAAAAAGAGTAGACGTGGTATTTGAAAAACAAAATTAACACAGTTGCACTTGTACATGTTCTCGATATGAGACATTTAACATGTTCACTCTTTATAAAGGAGTATGGTTCTCTGGCACCAAAGAGAATCTCCTAATGATACAGCCATCACTATCATTTGTCCATCCCCAGGACTTTTCTACTCACAGATTCAACCTGTCCTCATTAAATACTCTCTTGCCACTTTTCCCTGAAACTCATCCCAGTAAGCACCGTTCTACTTCCTGTCTGTATGAATTGGATTATTTCCAAGATTTATTTTAACACCACCAAAGTACAAGAGCAACGTGTGCTGGTGTATGTGTGTACATGTCCACACACACTACACCTCCATATACATACAAAACTCGCATTAGTAACCAACTTTGCCTTCCTGCTTTCCACATTGAGGTTTAGAAATCCTCCTCCATTGTGTAAACATTCATTTATTTTGTTCCTGGACTTTGATGATTTATACATTGAGTGTATCAGAGCATCTGGGGTTCTTTTCGATGGAAAGATTGAGAGAGGGATTGGATTTCATGTTCTTAACTACATCATTAGGCATCTTCACAATGTTCCCACTACCTTTTATGGAACCATATGTCTTTCTCCAAATAATGGAAATGTGACCTTTGTGAGGTTATCAAATGTTTTATCTATGCAAGTCTTTCCTGATCTCTCTTTTGAGTCCTGTCACTCTGTTCCCAGTTGCCACCCTTCAGACTTTACAATTCACTGTGTGAGGAATACCTCTTGTGCTAAATCCCTGACTTCTTTTATTTTTCCAAAATGGTACTTTGGTGTTGGGCATGATGGCCTATGCCTTGGGGGATTGAGGCTGGAGGATTTCAAGTTCCAACCAAGCCTCAGGAACTGTGAGGCACTAAGCAACTCAGTCAGAGGAGACCCTGTCTCCAAATGAAATACAAAATAGGGCTTGGGATACGGTTCAGTGGTTGAGTGCCTCTGAATTTCCATCCCTGGTACCAAATAAAAAATTTAAACACACACACACACACACACATAACTCAAACATGTATACTTTTGTGACCTAATTTTGCAACATGACTTTATACCTTGTTTTCTCTCACGATACCTTCGGGAAGTAAGATCTTATAGAAATGGAAATGAGGAAAGTAGATAGCTGGTCAACACTGGCCTCTCTCTGAAAGAATACACTTTACCTATTAGGATGTGGTTCTTTATTTTCATAGTTTTATTGACTTAGAACTCAAAGACTTAGGAGAACAATATCTGAATGTTGCATATAGCTATTTGAATGTATTTCAGTGGGATCTTCCTCTCTGGGTTCAACCACATGATTTATTTTCATTTCATTGGGGATGGAGCCCTGGGATGCTTAACCACCAAGCCCCATCAATAGCACCCCCCTCCGCCCTTTTTTTTTTTTTTTTTTTTTTTTTTTTTTTTTTTTTTTTGGTATTTAATTTGCAGTCCGAGCCTCACTGAATTGCTAATGGCCTTGCTAAGTTGCTGATGCCGGCTTTGAACTCATAATCCTTCTGCCTCAGCCTCCATGTGACAGGACACCAGGTTCAAGCCCTTTCTTCTTAACACACAAGACACATGAATTTGTGCATCCACATGCTCCTGTCATCATTGTCTTCTTTCCTGAATCAACACCAATCTGGTGGACCGAGTTTGTCCTAAATAGTCTGCCTTTCGTTAACCACGTAGGGTGTAGGGTTCTTTACTGTCCTCCTGTTCACAAGGATTTTTGGCTGGCGGACTGAGCCCGAGCATACCTGTGGGCCTCTGCGTACCATCACAGCATCCCTGGTTTCCGGAGTGTGTTGATGATCTGCTGATTCTCTGTCCTGACCCCTAGCTGGAATGTCAGGTTTGGTCGCGCTGGTTGCAACAGCCTTGTCATTCTTCCTGTGCTGAGGAGTCCTCAGGGATATCCAACACAGGAAAACCGTTTTCACTCATCAGCAAACATCCTTGGGAGCTCAGATTGGCCCAGACCTCCCAGGAAGACATGAGGAGGCAAATGGTAGTCAAAGGTCGCTCCTGCCTCAGGCTGAAGCCCTGCTGGGGCTCAGGCTGGGTCCAGGAATGACTCCGCCCCCTGTCAGTGGCCCAGCAGAGCTCAGGATCAGCTCTGCACTGACTCCGCCTACTTTCCCTGAGCTCAGGCTCCTAGCTGATCCGCCAGGTCCGGCTGCGCAGAAGCCTGGGCAAGGGTAAGCACAGTTCCATCCCACCACCAGGGGGCCCCCGTGCAGATCAGGCCCAGGCCTGATCCGGCCTGCTGAACTCCAGGCCAGCTTGGGCAGAGGGTAGTCACGGGGCCATCCCGCCTCAGGCTGGGCCCTGCTGGAACTCCAACTCAGCCCAGGAATGACTCCGCCCACTGTCAGGGGCCCGCCAGAGCTCAGGCTCCGCCCTGCACTGACTCTGCCTACTGGAAGACACCTGCTAGAGTTCAGCCCCAGCCCAGGTCAGCCTCTCTGTCAGGCAGGGGAGCCTGGCCCAAGGTAGGCCTGGCTCCATCCTGCCACAGGCTGACCCGCAACAGAGCTCAGGCCAGACCCACGACCACCTCTGGCCACAGGGAATACCTTCCGGAGCTCAGGCTCCTGCCAGATCAGCCAAGCCAGCTGCTCAGGAGCCTGGGCAAGGGTAAGCCAAGTTCCATCCGGCCACCTGCAGACCCTTGCGCAGGTCAGGCCCAGGCCTGATCCGCCCAGCTGAACTGCAGGGAGCTCCTTCTCAGGGTAAGCCAGGGTCCATGCCACCACTGGCTGACCTCTTCTCTAGCTCACCGCTCTGCCCTGATCAGCCTCTTCCACCTGCGCGGGAGTTCTAGAGGGGCCTTGATCCATGCAGCCACCTGCTGACCCCTGCCAGAGCTGAGACTCCAGCCAGATTCACTTTGCCAGAAGTGCAAGGGAGCCTGGGCACAGGGTAGGTCCGAGTTCATCCTGCCCCCGCCAGATTGCCGCTGTAGCTTCCGCTTGGCTCAGGAAGGCCTCGCCCACCTGCCTGGCAACCATGCCCAGGGTACACCACCTTCCATCCAGCCAGGGGCCGACCCCTGCTGCATCTGAAGCTCTGCCCAAGAGCCGGGCCCCAGGGAAGGCCCAGGTTCTACCTGCCACCTGCTGAAGTCTGTAGGTCCTTAGGCTCGGCCCAGGACTACCTCCACTCATCACCAGACAACCTCAGGAGCTCAGGATCCCTTCCACATCTTCCAGGACGACCCGTGGCCGAAGCCCTGGCACAGGATGCCACCGGTCCCTACCGCCACCGGCCGACCTCTGCCGGAGCTCAGGCTTGGCCAAGATCCGCCTTGCCAACCTGGAATGGAGCCAGGGCCCAGTATAGGCCTGGGTTCATCCTGCCACATTGGAACCCAGCCTGAGTCCATGCTCTACCCAGGACCACTTCTGCCCACAGGAGCCTTGGAGAACTCGTGGCTTCCATTGCAAATGGATAAGAAGAATCCGAATTCACGCTCTGCCAAAGGGCTCCATGCAAGAGGCAAAACTGTTGCCAGTTGCTAGAAAACAGTATTTTGGTGATGTGCCTTTGGGTGTCTGCACAGCTCACCAGAGCTTCATCACATACCTAGCTCATACAAGTCAATGAGGAGAGACAAATCACTGAGAAAAATGGGAAAACCCAATATGGACTGTTTTGAAGATGACATACCAAAGATCCAGAGGTCTTTCCACGTCACAATCTAGTAATCCAAAGGAAACACAAAGTACATGTGCGTTTTTGCCTGTCAAATACAAAGAATAAAGAGAGGGAGAACACCGAATCTCAACAGTGTTGGAAAATGGATTGTCAAGTTCTGAGAACTGAAAGGCAAAGTCGCCATAACACTTCTGTAGAGAAGTTTCAGAAAATATGCCAAAATGTAAAGTGCATGCCTATCTTTAGCCCAAGAATTTCAATTTCAAGAAGTCATTCATTGTTACTGTGGCAAAGTGTTTTCTTATACCCTGATGTGGTCCATTGTAATCATTTTACATGATTTTCATATATTTTTAAAAGGGTTTTTTTTTTGGGGGGGGGGGCAGTGGGGGATGTATTTGGAGCCAATGATTTTATTTTATTCATTTATTTTGATGTGGTGCTGAGGACCAAACCCAGAGCCTCTCTTATGCTACCAAGCACTGTACCAGTGAGCCTCAACCCTATCCGCGCTGAGGTTTTCTTTCTTCGAAACACTTTGACAGATCGCGGCCACATGGCTCAAGCGGTAGCGCGCTCGCCTGGCACGCCCGCGAGCCGGGTTCGATCCTCAGCACCACCTACCAACCAACACGTTGTGTCCGCTGGAGACTGAAAAATAAGGGTTAGACTTCTCTCTCTCTCTCTCTCTCTCTCTCTCTCTCTTTCAAAAAGTACTTTTACGTATCTTTCAACAGATTCCTTGTGGGATTGTAACTCAGACACTTTTTTTCCGTAAGTTACCACTTGGGCTGGGACTGCAGTTCAGCCGAAGCACATTTGCCTCCAAGGTCTTCCTTTCTGGGCACCTTTCACAAATAAATAAAATAAAGATCTATCAACAACTAAGACAAACAATCTTTAAAAAAAGAGTAGACGTGGTATTTGAAAAACAAAATTAACACAGTTGCACTTGTACATGTTCTCGATATGAGACATTTAACATGTTCACTCTTTATAAAGGAGTATGGTTCTCTGGCACCAAAGAGAATCTCCTAATGATACAGCCATCACTATCATTTGTCCATCCCCAGGACTTTTCTACTCACAGATTCAACCTGTCCTCATTAAATACTCTCTTGCCACTTTTCCCTGAAACTCATCCCAGTAAGCACCGTTCTACTTCCTGTCTGTATGAATTGGATTATTTCCAAGATTTATTTTAACACCACCAAAGTACAAGAGCAACGTGTGCTGGTGTATGTGTGTACATGTCCACACACACTACACCTCCATATACATACAAAACTCGCATTAGTAACCAACTTTGCCTTCCTGCTTTCCACATTGAGGTTTAGAAATCCTCCTCCATTGTGTAAACATTCATTTATTTTGTTCCTGGACTTTGATGATTTATACATTGAGTGTATCAGAGCATCTGGGGTTCTTTTCGATGGAAAGATTGAGAGAGGGATTGGATTTCATGTTCTTAACTACATCATTAGGCATCTTCACAATGTTCCCACTACCTTTTATGGAACCATATGTCTTTCTCCAAATAATGGAAATGTGACCTTTGTGAGGTTATCAAATGTTTTATCTATGCAAGTCTTTCCTGATCTCTCTTTTGAGTCCTGTCACTCTGTTCCCAGTTGCCACCCTTCAGACTTTACAATTCACTGTGTGAGGAATACCTCTTGTGCTAAATCCCTGACTTCTTTTATTTTTCCAAAATGGTACTTTGGTGTTGGGCATGATGGCCTATGCCTTGGGGGATTGAGGCTGGAGGATTTCAAGTTCCAACCAAGCCTCAGGAACTGTGAGGCACTAAGCAACTCAGTCAGAGGAGACCCTGTCTCCAAATGAAATACAAAATAGGGCTTGGGATACGGTTCAGTGGTTGAGTGCCTCTGAATTTCCATCCCTGGTACCAAATAAAAAATTTAAACACACACACACACACACACATAACTCAAACATGTATACTTTTGTGACCTAATTTTGCAACATGACTTTATACCTTGTTTTCTCTCACGATACCTTCGGGAAGTAAGATCTTATAGAAATGGAAATGAGGAAAGTAGATAGCTGGTCAACACTGGCCTCTCTCTGAAAGAATACACTTTACCTATTAGGATGTGGTTCTTTATTTTCATAGTTTTATTGACTTAGAACTCAAAGACTTAGGAGAACAATATCTGAATGTTGCATATAGCTATTTGAATGTATTTCAGTGGGATCTTCCTCTCTGGGTTCAACCACATGATTTATTTTCATTTCATTGGGGATGGAGCCCTGGGATGCTTAACCACCAAGCCCCATCAATAGCACCCCCCTCCGCCCTTTTTTTTTTTTTTTTTTTTTTTTTTTTTTTTTTGGTATTTAATTTGCAGTCCGAGCCTCACTGAATTGCTAATGGCCTTGCTAAGTTGCTGATGCCGGCTTTGAACTCATAATCCTTCTGCCTCAGCCTCCATGTGACAGGACACCAGGTTCAAGCCCTTTCTTCTTAACACACAAGACACATGAATTTGTGCATCCACATGCTCCTGTCATCATTGTCTTCTTTCCTGAATCAACACCAATCTGGTGGACCGAGTTTGTCCTAAATAGTCTGCCTTTCGTTAACCACGTAGGGTGTAGGGTTCTTTACTGTCCTCCTGTTCACAAGGATTTTTGGCTGGCGGACTGAGCCCGAGCATACCTGTGGGCCTCTGCGTACCATCACAGCATCCCTGGTTTCCGGAGTGTGTTGATGATCTGCTGATTCTCTGTCCTGACCCCTAGCTGGAATGTCAGGTTTGGTCGCGCTGGTTGCAACAGCCTTGTCATTCTTCCTGTGCTGAGGAGTCCTCAGGGATATCCAACACAGGAAAACCGTTTTCACTCATCAGCAAACATCCTTGGGAGCTCAGATTGGCCCAGACCTCCCAGGAAGACATGAGGAGGCAAATGGTAGTCAAAGGTCGCTCCTGCCTCAGGCTGAAGCCCTGCTGGGGCTCAGGCTGGGTCCAGGAATGACTCCGCCCCCTGTCAGTGGCCCAGCAGAGCTCAGGATCAGCTCTGCACTGACTCCGCCTACTTTCCCTGAGCTCAGGCTCCTAGCTGATCCGCCAGGTCCGGCTGCGCAGAAGCCTGGGCAAGGGTAAGCACAGTTCCATCCCACCACCAGGGGGCCCCCGTGCAGATCAGGCCCAGGCCTGATCCGGCCTGCTGAACTCCAGGCCAGCTTGGGCAGAGGGTAGTCACGGGGCCATCCCGCCTCAGGCTGGGCCCTGCTGGAACTCCAACTCAGCCCAGGAATGACTCCGCCCACTGTCAGGGGCCCGCCAGAGCTCAGGCTCCGCCCTGCACTGACTCTGCCTACTGGAAGACACCTGCTAGAGTTCAGCCCCAGCCCAGGTCAGCCTCTCTGTCAGGCAGGGGAGCCTGGCCCAAGGTAGGCCTGGCTCCATCCTGCCACAGGCTGACCCGCAACAGAGCTCAGGCCAGACCCACGACCACCTCTGGCCACAGGGAATACCTTCCGGAGCTCAGGCTCCTGCCAGATCAGCCAAGCCAGCTGCTCAGGAGCCTGGGCAAGGGTAAGCCAAGTTCCATCCGGCCACCTGCAGACCCTTGCGCAGGTCAGGCCCAGGCCTGATCCGCCCAGCTGAACTGCAGGGAGCTCCTTCTCAGGGTAAGCCAGGGTCCATGCCACCACTGGCTGACCTCTTCTCTAGCTCACCGCTCTGCCCTGATCAGCCTCTTCCACCTGCGCGGGAGTTCTAGAGGGGCCTTGATCCATGCAGCCACCTGCTGACCCCTGCCAGAGCTGAGACTCCAGCCAGATTCACTTTGCCAGAAGTGCAAGGGAGCCTGGGCACAGGGTAGGTCCGAGTTCATCCTGCCCCCGCCAGATTGCCGCTGTAGCTTCCGCTTGGCTCAGGAAGGCCTCGCCCACCTGCCTGGCAACCATGCCCAGGGTACACCACCTTCCATCCAGCCAGGGGCCGACCCCTGCTGCATCTGAAGCTCTGCCCAAGAGCCGGGCCCCAGGGAAGGCCCAGGTTCTACCTGCCACCTGCTGAAGTCTGTAGGTCCTTAGGCTCGGCCCAGGACTACCTCCACTCATCACCAGACAACCTCAGGAGCTCAGGATCCCTTCCACATCTTCCAGGACGACCCGTGGCCGAAGCCCTGGCACAGGATGCCACCGGTCCCTACCGCCACCGGCCGACCTCTGCCGGAGCTCAGGCTTGGCCAAGATCCGCCTTGCCAACCTGGAATGGAGCCAGGGCCCAGTATAGGCCTGGGTTCATCCTGCCACATTGGAACCCAGCCTGAGTCCATGCTCTACCCAGGACCACTTCTGCCCACAGGAGCCTTGGAGAACTCGTGGCTTCCATTGCAAATGGATAAGAAGAATCCGAATTCACGCTCTGCCAAAGGGCTCCATGCAAGAGGCAAAACTGTTGCCAGTTGCTAGAAAACAGTATTTTGGTGATGTGCCTTTGGGTGTCTGCACAGCTCACCAGAGCTTCATCACATACCTAGCTCATACAAGTCAATGAGGAGAGACAAATCACTGAGAAAAATGGGAAAACCCAATATGGACTGTTTTGAAGATGACATACCAAAGATCCAGAGGTCTTTCCACGTCACAATCTAGTAATCCAAAGGAAACACAAAGTACATGTGCGTTTTTGCCTGTCAAATACAAAGAATAAAGAGAGGGAGAACACCGAATCTCAACAGTGTTGGAAAATGGATTGTCAAGTTCTGAGAACTGAAAGGCAAAGTCGCCATAACACTTCTGTAGAGAAGTTTCAGAAAATATGCCAAAATGTAAAGTGCATGCCTATCTTTAGCCCAAGAATTTCAATTTCAAGAAGTCATTCATTGTTACTGTGGCAAAGTGTTTTCTTATACCCTGATGTGGTCCATTGTAATCATTTTACATGATTTTCATATATTTTCAAAAGGGTTTTTTTTGGGGGGGGGGGGCAGTGGGGGATGTATTTGGAGCCAATGATTTTATTTTATTCATTTATTTTGATGTGGTGCTGAGGACCAAACCCAGAGCCTCTCTTATGCTACCAAGCACTGTACCAGTGAGCCTCAACCCTATCCGCGCTGAGGTTTTCTTTCTTCGAAACACTTTGACAGATCGCGGCCACATGGCTCAAGCGGTAGCGCGCTCGCCTGGCACGCCCGCGAGCCGGGTTCGATCCTCAGCACCACCTACCAACCAACACGTTGTGTCCGCTGGAGACTGAAAAATAAGGGTTAGACTTTCTCTCTCTCTCTCTCTCTCTCTCTCTCTTTCAAAAAGTACTTTTACGTATCTTTCAACAGATTCCTTGTGGGATTGTAACTCAGACACTTTTTTTCCGTAAGTTACCACTTGGGCTGGGACTGCAGTTCAGCCGAAGCACATTTGCCTCCAAGGTCTTCCTTTCTGGGCACCTTTCACAAATAAATAAAATAAAGATCTATCAACAACTAAGACAAACAATCTTTAAAAAAAGAGTAGACGTGGTATTTGAAAAACAAAATTAACACAGTTGCACTTGTACATGTTCTCGATATGAGACATTTAACATGTTCACTCTTTATAAAGGAGTATGGTTCTCTGGCACCAAAGAGAATCTCCTAATGATACAGCCATCACTATCATTTGTCCATCCCCAGGACTTTTCTACTCACAGATTCAACCTGTCCTCATTAAATACTCTCTTGCCACTTTTCCCTGAAACTCATCCCAGTAAGCACCGTTCTACTTCCTGTCTGTATGAATTGGATTATTTCCAAGATTTATTTTAACACCACCAAAGTACAAGAGCAACGTGTGCTGGTGTATGTGTGTACATGTCCACACACACTACACCTCCATATACATACAAAACTCGCATTAGTAACCAACTTTGCCTTCCTGCTTTCCACATTGAGGTTTAGAAATCCTCCTCCATTGTGTAAACATTCATTTATTTTGTTCCTGGACTTTGATGATTTATACATTGAGTGTATCAGAGCATCTGGGGTTCTTTTCGATGGAAAGATTGAGAGAGGGATTGGATTTCATGTTCTTAACTACATCATTAGGCATCTTCACAATGTTCCCACTACCTTTTATGGAACCATATGTCTTTCTCCAAATAATGGAAATGTGACCTTTGTGAGGTTATCAAATGTTTTATCTATGCAAGTCTTTCCTGATCTCTCTTTTGAGTCCTGTCACTCTGTTCCCAGTTGCCACCCTTCAGACTTTACAATTCACTGTGTGAGGAATACCTCTTGTGCTAAATCCCTGACTTCTTTTATTTTTCCAAAATGGTACTTTGGTGTTGGGCATGATGGCCTATGCCTTGGGGGATTGAGGCTGGAGGATTTCAAGTTCCAACCAAGCCTCAGGAACTGTGAGGCACTAAGCAACTCAGTCAGAGGAGACCCTGTCTCCAAATGAAATACAAAATAGGGCTTGGGATACGGTTCAGTGGTTGAGTGCCTCTGAATTTCCATCCCTGGTACCAAATAAAAAATTTAAACACACACACACACACACACATAACTCAAACATGTATACTTTTGTGACCTAATTTTGCAACATGACTTTATACCTTGTTTTCTCTCACGATACCTTCGGGAAGTAAGATCTTATAGAAATGGAAATGAGGAAAGTAGATAGCTGGTCAACACTGGCCTCTCTCTGAAAGAATACACTTTACCTATTAGGATGTGGTTCTTTATTTTCATAGTTTTATTGACTTAGAACTCAAAGACTTAGGAGAACAATATCTGAATGTTGCATATAGCTATTTGAATGTATTTCAGTGGGATCTTCCTCTCTGGGTTCAACCACATGATTTATTTTCATTTCATTGGGGATGGAGCCCTGGGATGCTTAACCACCAAGCCCCATCAATAGCACCCCCCTCCGCCCTTTTTTTTTTTTTTTTTTTTTTTTTTTTTTTTTTGGTATTTAATTTGCAGTCCGAGCCTCACTGAATTGCTAATGGCCTTGCTAAGTTGCTGATGCCGGCTTTGAACTCATAATCCTTCTGCCTCAGCCTCCATGTGACAGGACACCAGGTTCAAGCCCTTTCTTCTTAACACACAAGACACATGAATTTGTGCATCCACATGCTCCTGTCATCATTGTCTTCTTTCCTGAATCAACACCAATCTGGTGGACCGAGTTTGTCCTAAATAGTCTGCCTTTCGTTAACCACGTAGGGTGTAGGGTTCTTTACTGTCCTCCTGTTCACAAGGATTTTTGGCTGGCGGACTGAGCCCGAGCATACCTGTGGGCCTCTGCGTACCATCACAGCATCCCTGGTTTCCGGAGTGTGTTGATGATCTGCTGATTCTCTGTCCTGACCCCTAGCTGGAATGTCAGGTTTGGTCGCGCTGGTTGCAACAGCCTTGTCATTCTTCCTGTGCTGAGGAGTCCTCAGGGATATCCAACACAGGAAAACCGTTTTCACTCATCAGCAAACATCCTTGGGAGCTCAGATTGGCCCAGACCTCCCAGGAAGACATGAGGAGGCAAATGGTAGTCAAAGGTCGCTCCTGCCTCAGGCTGAAGCCCTGCTGGGGCTCAGGCTGGGTCCAGGAATGACTCCGCCCCCTGTCAGTGGCCCAGCAGAGCTCAGGATCAGCTCTGCACTGACTCCGCCTACTTTCCCTGAGCTCAGGCTCCTAGCTGATCCGCCAGGTCCGGCTGCGCAGAAGCCTGGGCAAGGGTAAGCACAGTTCCATCCCACCACCAGGGGGCCCCCGTGCAGATCAGGCCCAGGCCTGATCCGGCCTGCTGAACTCCAGGCCAGCTTGGGCAGAGGGTAGTCACGGGGCCATCCCGCCTCAGGCTGGGCCCTGCTGGAACTCCAACTCAGCCCAGGAATGACTCCGCCCACTGTCAGGGGCCCGCCAGAGCTCAGGCTCCGCCCTGCACTGACTCTGCCTACTGGAAGACACCTGCTAGAGTTCAGCCCCAGCCCAGGTCAGCCTCTCTGTCAGGCAGGGGAGCCTGGCCCAAGGTAGGCCTGGCTCCATCCTGCCACAGGCTGACCCGCAACAGAGCTCAGGCCAGACCCACGACCACCTCTGGCCACAGGGAATACCTTCCGGAGCTCAGGCTCCTGCCAGATCAGCCAAGCCAGCTGCTCAGGAGCCTGGGCAAGGGTAAGCCAAGTTCCATCCGGCCACCTGCAGACCCTTGCGCAGGTCAGGCCCAGGCCTGATCCGCCCAGCTGAACTGCAGGGAGCTCCTTCTCAGGGTAAGCCAGGGTCCATGCCACCACTGGCTGACCTCTTCTCTAGCTCACCGCTCTGCCCTGATCAGCCTCTTCCACCTGCGCGGGAGTTCTAGAGGGGCCTTGATCCATGCAGCCACCTGCTGACCCCTGCCAGAGCTGAGACTCCAGCCAGATTCACTTTGCCAGAAGTGCAAGGGAGCCTGGGCACAGGGTAGGTCCGAGTTCATCCTGCCCCCGCCAGATTGCCGCTGTAGCTTCCGCTTGGCTCAGGAAGGCCTCGCCCACCTGCCTGGCAACCATGCCCAGGGTACACCACCTTCCATCCAGCCAGGGGCCGACCCCTGCTGCATCTGAAGCTCTGCCCAAGAGCCGGGCCCCAGGGAAGGCCCAGGTTCTACCTGCCACCTGCTGAAGTCTGTAGGTCCTTAGGCTCGGCCCAGGACTACCTCCACTCATCACCAGACAACCTCAGGAGCTCAGGATCCCTTCCACATCTTCCAGGACGACCCGTGGCCGAAGCCCTGGCACAGGATGCCACCGGTCCCTACCGCCACCGGCCGACCTCTGCCGGAGCTCAGGCTTGGCCAAGATCCGCCTTGCCAACCTGGAATGGAGCCAGGGCCCAGTATAGGCCTGGGTTCATCCTGCCACATTGGAACCCAGCCTGAGTCCATGCTCTACCCAGGACCACTTCTGCCCACAGGAGCCTTGGAGAACTCGTGGCTTCCATTGCAAATGGATAAGAAGAATCCGAATTCACGCTCTGCCAAAGGGCTCCATGCAAGAGGCAAAACTGTTGCCAGTTGCTAGAAAACAGTATTTTGGTGATGTGCCTTTGGGTGTCTGCACAGCTCACCAGAGCTTCATCACATACCTAGCTCATACAAGTCAATGAGGAGAGACAAATCACTGAGAAAAATGGGAAAACCCAATATGGACTGTTTTGAAGATGACATACCAAAGATCCAGAGGTCTTTCCACGTCACAATCTAGTAATCCAAAGGAAACACAAAGTACATGTGCGTTTTTGCCTGTCAAATACAAAGAATAAAGAGAGGGAGAACACCGAATCTCAACAGTGTTGGAAAATGGATTGTCAAGTTCTGAGAACTGAAAGGCAAAGTCGCCATAACACTTCTGTAGAGAAGTTTCAGAAAATATGCCAAAATGTAAAGTGCATGCCTATCTTTAGCCCAAGAATTTCAATTTCAAGAAGTCATTCATTGTTACTGTGGCAAAGTGTTTTCTTATACCCTGATGTGGTCCATTGTAATCATTTTACATGATTTTCATATATTTTCAAAAGGGTTTTTTTTTGGGGGGGGGGGGCAGTGGGGGATGTATTTGGAGCCAATGATTTTATTTTATTCATTTATTTTGATGTGGTGCTGAGGACCAAACCCAGAGCCTCTCTTATGCTACCAAGCACTGTACCAGTGAGCCTCAACCCTATCCGCGCTGAGGTTTTCTTTCTTCGAAACACTTTGACAGATCGCGGCCACATGGCTCAAGCGGTAGCGCGCTCGCCTGGCACGCCCGCGAGCCGGGTTCGATCCTCAGCACCACCTACCAACCAACACGTTGTGTCCGCTGGAGACTGAAAAATAAGGGTTAGACTTTTCTCTCTCTCTCTCTCTCTCTCTCTCTCTTCAAAAAGTACTTTTACGTATCTTTCAACAGATTCCTTGTGGGATTGTAACTCAGACACTTTTTTTCCGTAAGTTACCACTTGGGCTGGGACTGCAGTTCAGCCGAAGCACATTTGCCTCCAAGGTCTTCCTTTCTGGGCACCTTTCACAAATAAATAAAATAAAGATCTATCAACAACTAAGACAAACAATCTTTAAAAAAAGAGTAGACGTGGTATTTGAAAAACAAAATTAACACAGTTGCACTTGTACATGTTCTCGATATGAGACATTTAACATGTTCACTCTTTATAAAGGAGTATGGTTCTCTGGCACCAAAGAGAATCTCCTAATGATACAGCCATCACTATCATTTGTCCATCCCCAGGACTTTTCTACTCACAGATTCAACCTGTCCTCATTAAATACTCTCTTGCCACTTTTCCCTGAAACTCATCCCAGTAAGCACCGTTCTACTTCCTGTCTGTATGAATTGGATTATTTCCAAGATTTATTTTAACACCACCAAAGTACAAGAGCAACGTGTGCTGGTGTATGTGTGTACATGTCCACACACACTACACCTCCATATACATACAAAACTCGCATTAGTAACCAACTTTGCCTTCCTGCTTTCCACATTGAGGTTTAGAAATCCTCCTCCATTGTGTAAACATTCATTTATTTTGTTCCTGGACTTTGATGATTTATACATTGAGTGTATCAGAGCATCTGGGGTTCTTTTCGATGGAAAGATTGAGAGAGGGATTGGATTTCATGTTCTTAACTACATCATTAGGCATCTTCACAATGTTCCCACTACCTTTTATGGAACCATATGTCTTTCTCCTCCAAATAATGGAAATGTGACCTTTGTGAGGTTATCAAATGTTTTATCTATGCAAGTCTTTCCTGATCTCTCTTTTGAGTCCTGTCACTCTGTTCCCAGTTGCCACCCTTCAGACTTTACAATTCACTGTGTGAGGAATACCTCTTGTGCTAAATCCCTGACTTCTTTTATTTTTCCAAAATGGTACTTTGGTGTTGGGCATGATGGCCTATGCCTTGGGGGATTGAGGCTGGAGGATTTCAAGTTCCAACCAAGCCTCAGGAACTGTGAGGCACTAAGCAACTCAGTCAGAGGAGACCCTGTCTCCAAATGAAATACAAAATAGGGCTTGGGATACGGTTCAGTGGTTGAGTGCCTCTGAATTTCCATCCCTGGTACCAAATAAAAAATTTAAACACACACACACACACACACATAACTCAAACATGTATACTTTTGTGACCTAATTTTGCAACATGACTTTATACCTTGTTTTCTCTCACGATACCTTCGGGAAGTAAGATCTTATAGAAATGGAAATGAGGAAAGTAGATAGCTGGTCAACACTGGCCTCTCTCTGAAAGAATACACTTTACCTATTAGGATGTGGTTCTTTATTTTCATAGTTTTATTGACTTAGAACTCAAAGACTTAGGAGAACAATATCTGAATGTTGCATATAGCTATTTGAATGTATTTCAGTGGGATCTTCCTCTCTGGGTTCAACCACATGATTTATTTTCATTTCATTGGGGATGGAGCCCTGGGATGCTTAACCACCAAGCCCCATCAATAGCACCCCCCTCCGCCCTTTTTTTTTTTTTTTTTTTTTTTTGGTATTTAATTTGCAGTCCGAGCCTCACTGAATTGCTAATGGCCTTGCTAAGTTGCTGATGCCGGCTTTGAACTCATAATCCTTCTGCCTCAGCCTCCATGTGACAGGACACCAGGTTCAAGCCCTTTCTTCTTAACACACAAGACACATGAATTTGTGCATCCACATGCTCCTGTCATCATTGTCTTCTTTCCTGAATCAACACCAATCTGGTGGACCGAGTTTGTCCTAAATAGTCTGCCTTTCGTTAACCACGTAGGGTGTAGGGTTCTTTACTGTCCTCCTGTTCACAAGGATTTTTGGCTGGCGGACTGAGCCCGAGCATACCTGTGGGCCTCTGCGTACCATCACAGCATCCCTGGTTTCCGGAGTGTGTTGATGATCTGCTGATTCTCTGTCCTGACCCCTAGCTGGAATGTCAGGTTTGGTCGCGCTGGTTGCAACAGCCTTGTCATTCTTCCTGTGCTGAGGAGTCCTCAGGGATATCCAACACAGGAAAACCGTTTTCACTCATCAGCAAACATCCTTGGGAGCTCAGATTGGCCCAGACCTCCCAGGAAGACATGAGGAGGCAAATGGTAGTCAAAGGTCGCTCCTGCCTCAGGCTGAAGCCCTGCTGGGGCTCAGGCTGGGTCCAGGAATGACTCCGCCCCCTGTCAGTGGCCCAGCAGAGCTCAGGATCAGCTCTGCACTGACTCCGCCTACTTTCCCTGAGCTCAGGCTCCTAGCTGATCCGCCAGGTCCGGCTGCGCAGAAGCCTGGGCAAGGGTAAGCACAGTTCCATCCCACCACCAGGGGGCCCCCGTGCAGATCAGGCCCAGGCCTGATCCGGCCTGCTGAACTCCAGGCCAGCTTGGGCAGAGGGTAGTCACGGGGCCATCCCGCCTCAGGCTGGGCCCTGCTGGAACTCCAACTCAGCCCAGGAATGACTCCGCCCACTGTCAGGGGCCCGCCAGAGCTCAGGCTCCGCCCTGCACTGACTCTGCCTACTGGAAGACACCTGCTAGAGTTCAGCCCCAGCCCAGGTCAGCCTCTCTGTCAGGCAGGGGAGCCTGGCCCAAGGTAGGCCTGGCTCCATCCTGCCACAGGCTGACCCGCAACAGAGCTCAGGCCAGACCCACGACCACCTCTGGCCACAGGGAATACCTTCCGGAGCTCAGGCTCCTGCCAGATCAGCCAAGCCAGCTGCTCAGGAGCCTGGGCAAGGGTAAGCCAAGTTCCATCCGGCCACCTGCAGACCCTTGCGCAGGTCAGGCCCAGGCCTGATCCGCCCAGCTGAACTGCAGGGAGCTCCTTCTCAGGGTAAGCCAGGGTCCATGCCACCACTGGCTGACCTCTTCTCTAGCTCACCGCTCTGCCCTGATCAGCCTCTTCCACCTGCGCGGGAGTTCTAGAGGGGCCTTGATCCATGCAGCCACCTGCTGACCCCTGCCAGAGCTGAGACTCCAGCCAGATTCACTTTGCCAGAAGTGCAAGGGAGCCTGGGCACAGGGTAGGTCCGAGTTCATCCTGCCCCCGCCAGATTGCCGCTGTAGCTTCCGCTTGGCTCAGGAAGGCCTCGCCCACCTGCCTGGCAACCATGCCCAGGGTACACCACCTTCCATCCAGCCAGGGGCCGACCCCTGCTGCATCTGAAGCTCTGCCCAAGAGCCGGGCCCCAGGGAAGGCCCAGGTTCTACCTGCCACCTGCTGAAGTCTGTAGGTCCTTAGGCTCGGCCCAGGACTACCTCCACTCATCACCAGACAACCTCAGGAGCTCAGGATCCCTTCCACATCTTCCAGGACGACCCGTGGCCGAAGCCCTGGCACAGGATGCCACCGGTCCCTACCGCCACCGGCCGACCTCTGCCGGAGCTCAGGCTTGGCCAAGATCCGCCTTGCCAACCTGGAATGGAGCCAGGGCCCAGTATAGGCCTGGGTTCATCCTGCCACATTGGAACCCAGCCTGAGTCCATGCTCTACCCAGGACCACTTCTGCCCACAGGAGCCTTGGAGAACTCGTGGCTTCCATTGCAAATGGATAAGAAGAATCCGAATTCACGCTCTGCCAAAGGGCTCCATGCAAGAGGCAAAACTGTTGCCAGTTGCTAGAAAACAGTATTTTGGTGATGTGCCTTTGGGTGTCTGCACAGCTCACCAGAGCTTCATCACATACCTAGCTCATACAAGTCAATGAGGAGAGACAAATCACTGAGAAAAATGGGAAAACCCAATATGGACTGTTTTGAAGATGACATACCAAAGATCCAGAGGTCTTTCCACGTCACAATCTAGTAATCCAAAGGAAACACAAAGTACATGTGCGTTTTTGCCTGTCAAATACAAAGAATAAAGAGAGGGAGAACACCGAATCTCAACAGTGTTGGAAAATGGATTGTCAAGTTCTGAGAACTGAAAGGCAAAGTCGCCATAACACTTCTGTAGAGAAGTTTCAGAAAATATGCCAAAATGTAAAGTGCATGCCTATCTTTAGCCCAAGAATTTCAATTTCAAGAAGTCATTCATTGTTACTGTGGCAAAGTGTTTTCTTATACCCTGATGTGGTCCATTGTAATCATTTTACATGATTTTCATATATTTTTAAAAGGGTTTTTTTTTGGGGGGGGGGGGCAGTGGGGGATGTATTTGGAGCCAATGATTTTATTTTATTCATTTATTTTGATGTGGTGCTGAGGACCAAACCCAGAGCCTCTCTTATGCTACCAAGCACTGTACCAGTGAGCCTCAACCCTATCCGCGCTGAGGTTTTCTTTCTTCGAAACACTTGGACAGATCGCGGCCACATGGCTCAAGCGGTAGCGCGCTCGCCTGGCACGCCCGCGAGCCGGGTTCGATCCTCAGCACCACCTACCAACCAACACGTTGTGTCCGCTGGAGACTGAAAAATAAGGGTTAGACTTTTCTCTCTCTCTCTCTCTCTCTCTCTCTCTCTCTTTCAAAAAGTACTTTTACGTATCTTTCAACAGATTCCTTGTGGGATTGTAACTCAGACACTTTTTTTCCGTAAGTTACCACTTGGGCTGGGACTGCAGTTCAGCCGAAGCACATTTGCCTCCAAGGTCTTCCTTTCTGGGCACCTTTCACAAATAAATAAAATAAAGATCTATCAACAACTAAGACAAACAATCTTTAAAAAAAGAGTAGACGTGGTATTTGAAAAACAAAATTAACACAGTTGCACTTGTACATGTTCTCGATATGAGACATTTAACATGTTCACTCTTTATAAAGGAGTATGGTTCTCTGGCACCAAAGAGAATCTCCTAATGATACAGCCATCACTATCATTTGTCCATCCCCAGGACTTTTCTACTCACAGATTCAACCTGTCCTCATTAAATACTCTCTTGCCACTTTTCCCTGAAACTCATCCCAGTAAGCACCGTTCTACTTCCTGTCTGTATGAATTGGATTATTTCCAAGATTTATTTTAACACCACCAAAGTACAAGAGCAACGTGTGCTGGTGTATGTGTGTACATGTCCACACACACTACACCTCCATATACATACAAAACTCGCATTAGTAACCAACTTTGCCTTCCTGCTTTCCACATTGAGGTTTAGAAATCCTCCTCCATTGTGTAAACATTCATTTATTTTGTTCCTGGACTTTGATGATTTATACATTGAGTGTATCAGAGCATCTGGGGTTCTTTTCGATGGAAAGATTGAGAGAGGGATTGGATTTCATGTTCTTAACTACATCATTAGGCATCTTCACAATGTTCCCACTACCTTTTATGGAACCATATGTCTTTCTCCAAATAATGGAAATGTGACCTTTGTGAGGTTATCAAATGTTTTATCTATGCAAGTCTTTCCTGATCTCTCTTTTGAGTCCTGTCACTCTGTTCCCAGTTGCCACCCTTCAGACTTTACAATTCACTGTGTGAGGAATACCTCTTGTGCTAAATCCCTGACTTCTTTTATTTTTCCAAAATGGTACTTTGGTGTTGGGCATGATGGCCTATGCCTTGGGGGATTGAGGCTGGAGGATTTCAAGTTCCAACCAAGCCTCAGGAACTGTGAGGCACTAAGCAACTCAGTCAGAGGAGACCCTGTCTCCAAATGAAATACAAAATAGGGCTTGGGATACGGTTCAGTGGTTGAGTGCCTCTGAATTTCCATCCCTGGTACCAAATAAAAAATTTAAACACACACACACACACACACATAACTCAAACATGTATACTTTTGTGACCTAATTTTGCAACATGACTTTATACCTTGTTTTCTCTCAGGATACCTTCGGGAAGTAAGATCTTATAGAAATGGAAATGAGGAAAGTAGATAGCTGGTCAACACTGGCCTCTCTCTGAAAGAATACACTTTACCTATTAGGATGTGGTTCTTTATTTTCATAGTTTTATTGACTTAGAACTCAAAGACTTAGGAGAACAATATCTGAATGTTGCATATAGCTATTTGAATGTATTTCAGTGGGATCTTCCTCTCTGGGTTCAACCACATGATTTATTTTCATTTCATTGGGGATGGAGCCCTGGGATGCTTAACCACCAAGCCCCATCAATAGCACCCCCCTCCGCCCTTTTTTTTTTTTTTTTTTTTTTTTTTTTTTGGTATTTAATTTGCAGTCCGAGCCTCACTGAATTGCTAATGGCCTTGCTAAGTTGCTGATGCCGGCTTTGAACTCATAATCCTTCTGCCTCAGCCTCCATGTGACAGGACACCAGGTTCAAGCCCTTTCTTCTTAACACACAAGACACATGAATTTGTGCATCCACATGCTCCTGTCATCATTGTCTTCTTTCCTGAATCAACACCAATCTGGTGGACCGAGTTTGTCCTAAATAGTCTGCCTTTCGTTAACCACGTAGGGTGTAGGGTTCTTTACTGTCCTCCTGTTCACAAGGATTTTTGGCTGGCGGACTGAGCCCGAGCATACCTGTGGGCCTCTGCGTACCATCACAGCATCCCTGGTTTCCGGAGTGTGTTGATGATCTGCTGATTCTCTGTCCTGACCCCTAGCTGGAATGTCAGGTTTGGTCGCGCTGGTTGCAACAGCCTTGTCATTCTTCCTGTGCTGAGGAGTCCTCAGGGATATCCAACACAGGAAAACCGTTTTCACTCATCAGCAAACATCCTTGGGAGCTCAGATTGGCCCAGACCTCCCAGGAAGACATGAGGAGGCAAATGGTAGTCAAAGGTCGCTCCTGCCTCAGGCTGAAGCCCTGCTGGGGCTCAGGCTGGGTCCAGGAATGACTCCGCCCCCTGTCAGTGGCCCAGCAGAGCTCAGGATCAGCTCTGCACTGACTCCGCCTACTTTCCCTGAGCTCAGGCTCCTAGCTGATCCGCCAGGTCCGGCTGCGCAGAAGCCTGGGCAAGGGTAAGCACAGTTCCATCCCACCACCAGGGGGCCCCCGTGCAGATCAGGCCCAGGCCTGATCCGGCCTGCTGAACTCCAGGCCAGCTTGGGCAGAGGGTAGTCACGGGGCCATCCCGCCTCAGGCTGGGCCCTGCTGGAACTCCAACTCAGCCCAGGAATGACTCCGCCCACTGTCAGGGGCCCGCCAGAGCTCAGGCTCCGCCCTGCACTGACTCTGCCTACTGGAAGACACCTGCTAGAGTTCAGCCCCAGCCCAGGTCAGCCTCTCTGTCAGGCAGGGGAGCCTGGCCCAAGGTAGGCCTGGCTCCATCCTGCCACAGGCTGACCCGCAACAGAGCTCAGGCCAGACCCACGACCACCTCTGGCCACAGGGAATACCTTCCGGAGCTCAGGCTCCTGCCAGATCAGCCAAGCCAGCTGCTCAGGAGCCTGGGCAAGGGTAAGCCAAGTTCCATCCGGCCACCTGCAGACCCTTGCGCAGGTCAGGCCCAGGCCTGATCCGCCCAGCTGAACTGCAGGGAGCTCCTTCTCAGGGTAAGCCAGGGTCCATGCCACCACTGGCTGACCTCTTCTCTAGCTCACCGCTCTGCCCTGATCAGCCTCTTCCACCTGCGCGGGAGTTCTAGAGGGGCCTTGATCCATGCAGCCACCTGCTGACCCCTGCCAGAGCTGAGACTCCAGCCAGATTCACTTTGCCAGAAGTGCAAGGGAGCCTGGGCACAGGGTAGGTCCGAGTTCATCCTGCCCCCGCCAGATTGCCGCTGTAGCTTCCGCTTGGCTCAGGAAGGCCTCGCCCACCTGCCTGGCAACCATGCCCAGGGTACACCACCTTCCATCCAGCCAGGGGCCGACCCCTGCTGCATCTGAAGCTCTGCCCAAGAGCCGGGCCCCAGGGAAGGCCCAGGTTCTACCTGCCACCTGCTGAAGTCTGTAGGTCCTTAGGCTCGGCCCAGGACTACCTCCACTCATCACCAGACAACCTCAGGAGCTCAGGATCCCTTCCACATCTTCCAGGACGACCCGTGGCCGAAGCCCTGGCACAGGATGCCACCGGTCCCTACCGCCACCGGCCGACCTCTGCCGGAGCTCAGGCTTGGCCAAGATCCGCCTTGCCAACCTGGAATGGAGCCAGGGCCCAGTATAGGCCTGGGTTCATCCTGCCACATTGGAACCCAGCCTGAGTCCATGCTCTACCCAGGACCACTTCTGCCCACAGGAGCCTTGGAGAACTCGTGGCTTCCATTGCAAATGGATAAGAAGAATCCGAATTCACGCTCTGCCAAAGGGCTCCATGCAAGAGGCAAAACTGTTGCCAGTTGCTAGAAAACAGTATTTTGGTGATGTGCCTTTGGGTGTCTGCACAGCTCACCAGAGCTTCATCACATACCTAGCTCATACAAGTCAATGAGGAGAGACAAATCACTGAGAAAAATGGGAAAACCCAATATGGACTGTTTTGAAGATGACATACCAAAGATCCAGAGGTCTTTCCACGTCACAATCTAGTAATCCAAAGGAAACACAAAGTACATGTGCGTTTTTGCCTGTCAAATACAAAGAATAAAGAGAGGGAGAACACCGAATCTCAACAGTGTTGGAAAATGGATTGTCAAGTTCTGAGAACTGAAAGGCAAAGTCGCCATAACACTTCTGTAGAGAAGTTTCAGAAAATATGCCAAAATGTAAAGTGCATGCCTATCTTTAGCCCAAGAATTTCAATTTCAAGAAGTCATTCATTGTTACTGTGGCAAAGTGTTTTCTTATACCCTGATGTGGTCCATTGTAATCATTTTACATGATTTTCATATATTTTTAAAAGGGTTTTTTTTTTTGGGGGGGGGGGCAGTGGGGGATGTATTTGGAGCCAATGATTTTATTTTATTCATTTATTTTGATGTGGTGCTGAGGACCAAACCCAGAGCCTCTCTTATGCTACCAAGCACTGTACCAGTGAGCCTCAACCCTATCCGCGCTGAGGTTTTCTTTCTTCGAAACACTTTGACAGATCGCGGCCACATGGCTCAAGCGGTAGCGCGCTCGCCTGGCACGCCCGCGAGCCGGGTTCGATCCTCAGCACCACCTACCAACCAACACGTTGTGTCCGCTGGAGACTGAAAAATAAGGGTTAGGCTTTTCTCTCTCTCTCTCTCTCTTTCAAAAAGTACTTTTACGTATCTTTCAACAGATTCCTTGTGGGATTGTAACTCAGACACTTTTTTTCCGTAAGTTACCACTTGGGCTGGGACTGCAGTTCAGCCGAAGCACATTTGCCTCCAAGGTCTTCCTTTCTGGGCACCTTTCACAAATAAATAAAATAAAGATCTATCAACAACTAAGACAAACAATCTTTAAAAAAAGAGTAGACGTGGTATTTGAAAAACAAAATTAACACAGTTGCACTTGTACATGTTCTCGATATGAGACATTTAACATGTTCACTCTTTATAAAGGAGTATGGTTCTCTGGCACCAAAGAGAATCTCCTAATGATACAGCCATCACTATCATTTGTCCATCCCCAGGACTTTTCTACTCACAGATTCAACCTGTCCTCATTAAATACTCTCTTGCCACTTTTCCCTGAAACTCATCCCAGTAAGCACCGTTCTACTTCCTGTCTGTATGAATTGGATTATTTCCAAGATTTATTTTAACACCACCAAAGTACAAGAGCAACGTGTGCTGGTGTATGTGTGTACATGTCCACACACACTACACCTCCATATACATACAAAACTCGCATTAGTAACCAACTTTGCCTTCCTGCTTTCCACATTGAGGTTTAGAAATCCTCCTCCATTGTGTAAACATTCATTTATTTTGTTCCTGGACTTTGATGATTTATACATTGAGTGTATCAGAGCATCTGGGGTTCTTTTCGATGGAAAGATTGAGAGAGGGATTGGATTTCATGTTCTTAACTACATCATTAGGCATCTTCACAATGTTCCCACTACCTTTTATGGAACCATATGTCTTTCTCCAAATAATGGAAATGTGACCTTTGTGAGGTTATCAAATGTTTTATCTATGCAAGTCTTTCCTGATCTCTCTTTTGAGTCCTGTCACTCTGTTCCCAGTTGCCACCCTTCAGACTTTACAATTCACTGTGTGAGGAATACCTCTTGTGCTAAATCCCTGACTTCTTTTATTTTTCCAAAATGGTACTTTGGTGTTGGGCATGATGGCCTATGCCTTGGGGGATTGAGGCTGGAGGATTTCAAGTTCCAACCAAGCCTCAGGAACTGTGAGGCACTAAGCAACTCAGTCAGAGGAGACCCTGTCTCCAAATGAAATACAAAATAGGGCTTGGGATACGGTTCAGTGGTTGAGTGCCTCTGAATTTCCATCCCTGGTACCAAATAAAAAATTTAAACACACACACACACACACACATAACTCAAACATGTATACTTTTGTGACCTAATTTTGCAACATGACTTTATACCTTGTTTTCTCTCAGGATACCTTCGGGAAGTAAGATCTTATAGAAATGGAAATGAGGAAAGTAGATAGCTGGTCAACACTGGCCTCTCTCTGAAAGAATACACTTTACCTATTAGGATGTGGTTCTTTATTTTCATAGTTTTATTGACTTAGAACTCAAAGACTTAGGAGAACAATATCTGAATGTTGCATATAGCTATTTGAATGTATTTCAGTGGGATCTTCCTCTCTGGGTTCAACCACATGATTTATTTTCATTTCATTGGGGATGGAGCCCTGGGATGCTTAACCACCAAGCCCCATCAATAGCACCCCCCTCCGCCCTTTTTTTTTTTTTTTTTTTTTTTTTTTTGGTATTTAATTTGCAGTCAGAGCCTCACTGAATTGCTAATGGCCTTGCTAAGTTGCTGATGCCGGCTTTGAACTCATAATCCTTCTGCCTCAGCCTCCATGTGACAGGACACCAGGTTCAAGCCCTTTCTTCTTAACACACAAGACACATGAATTTGTGCATCCACATGCTCCTGTCATCATTGTCTTCTTTCCTGAATCAACACCAATCTGGTGGACCGAGTTTGTCCTAAATAGTCTGCCTTTCGTTAACCACGTAGGGTGTAGGGTTCTTTACTGTCCTCCTGTTCACAAGGATTTTTGGCTGGCGGACTGAGCCCGAGCATACCTGTGGGCCTCTGCGTACCATCACAGCATCCCTGGTTTCCGGAGTGTGTTGATGATCTGCTGATTCTCTGTCCTGACCCCTAGCTGGAATGTCAGGTTTGGTCGCGCTGGTTGCAACAGCCTTGTCATTCTTCCTGTGCTGAGGAGTCCTCAGGGATATCCAACACAGGAAAACCGTTTTCACTCATCAGCAAACATCCTTGGGAGCTCAGATTGGCCCAGACCTCCCAGGAAGACATGAGGAGGCAAATGGTAGTCAAAGGTCGCTCCTGCCTCAGGCTGAAGCCCTGCTGGGGCTCAGGCTGGGTCCAGGAATGACTCCGCCCCCTGTCAGTGGCCCAGCAGAGCTCAGGATCAGCTCTGCACTGACTCCGCCTACTTTCCCTGAGCTCAGGCTCCTAGCTGATCCGCCAGGTCCGGCTGCGCAGAAGCCTGGGCAAGGGTAAGCACAGTTCCATCCCACCACCAGGGGGCCCCCGTGCAGATCAGGCCCAGGCCTGATCCGGCCTGCTGAACTCCAGGCCAGCTTGGGCAGAGGGTAGTCACGGGGCCATCCCGCCTCAGGCTGGGCCCTGCTGGAACTCCAACTCAGCCCAGGAATGACTCCGCCCACTGTCAGGGGCCCGCCAGAGCTCAGGCTCCGCCCTGCACTGACTCTGCCTACTGGAAGACACCTGCTAGAGTTCAGCCCCAGCCCAGGTCAGCCTCTCTGTCAGGCAGGGGAGCCTGGCCCAAGGTAGGCCTGGCTCCATCCTGCCACAGGCTGACCCGCAACAGAGCTCAGGCCAGACCCACGACCACCTCTGGCCACAGGGAATACCTTCCGGAGCTCAGGCTCCTGCCAGATCAGCCAAGCCAGCTGCTCAGGAGCCTGGGCAAGGGTAAGCCAAGTTCCATCCGGCCACCTGCAGACCCTTGCGCAGGTCAGGCCCAGGCCTGATCCGCCCAGCTGAACTGCAGGGAGCTCCTTCTCAGGGTAAGCCAGGGTCCATGCCACCACTGGCTGACCTCTTCTCTAGCTCACCGCTCTGCCCTGATCAGCCTCTTCCACCTGCGCGGGAGTTCTAGAGGGGCCTTGATCCATGCAGCCACCTGCTGACCCCTGCCAGAGCTGAGACTCCAGCCAGATTCACTTTGCCAGAAGTGCAAGGGAGCCTGGGCACAGGGTAGGTCCGAGTTCATCCTGCCCCCGCCAGATTGCCGCTGTAGCTTCCGCTTGGCTCAGGAAGGCCTCGCCCACCTGCCTGGCAACCATGCCCAGGGTACACCACCTTCCATCCAGCCAGGGGCCGACCCCTGCTGCATCTGAAGCTCTGCCCAAGAGCCGGGCCCCAGGGAAGGCCCAGGTTCTACCTGCCACCTGCTGAAGTCTGTAGGTCCTTAGGCTCGGCCCAGGACTACCTCCACTCATCACCAGACAACCTCAGGAGCTCAGGATCCCTTCCACATCTTCCAGGACGACCCGTGGCCGAAGCCCTGGCACAGGATGCCACCGGTCCCTACCGCCACCGGCCGACCTCTGCCGGAGCTCAGGCTTGGCCAAGATCCGCCTTGCCAACCTGGAATGGAGCCAGGGCCCAGTATAGGCCTGGGTTCATCCTGCCACATTGGAACCCAGCCTGAGTCCATGCTCTACCCAGGACCACTTCTGCCCACAGGAGCCTTGGAGAACTCGTGGCTTCCATTGCAAATGGATAAGAAGAATCCGAATTCACGCTCTGCCAAAGGGCTCCATGCAAGAGGCAAAACTGTTGCCAGTTGCTAGAAAACAGTATTTTGGTGATGTGCCTTTGGGTGTCTGCACAGCTCACCAGAGCTTCATCACATACCTAGCTCATACAAGTCAATGAGGAGAGACAAATCACTGAGAAAAATGGGAAAACCCAATATGGACTGTTTTGAAGATGACATACCAAAGATCCAGAGGTCTTTCCACGTCACAATCTAGTAATCCAAAGGAAACACAAAGTACATGTGCGTTTTTGCCTGTCAAATACAAAGAATAAAGAGAGGGAGAACACCGAATCTCAACAGTGTTGGAAAATGGATTGTCAAGTTCTGAGAACTGAAAGGCAAAGTCGCCATAACACTTCTGTAGAGAAGTTTCAGAAAATATGCCAAAATGTAAAGTGCATGCCTATCTTTAGCCCAAGAATTTCAATTTCAAGAAGTCATTCATTGTTACTGTGGCAAAGTGTTTTCTTATACCCTGATGTGGTCCATTGTAATCATTTTACATGATTTTCATATATTTTTAAAAGGGTTTTTTTTTTGGGGGGGGGGGGCAGTGGGGGATGTATTTGGAGCCAATGATTTTATTTTATTCATTTATTTTGATGTGGTGCTGAGGACCAAACCCAGAGCCTCTCTTATGCTACCAAGCACTGTACCAGTGAGCCTCAACCCTATCCGCGCTGAGGTTTTCTTTCTTCGAAACACTTTGACAGATCGCGGCCACATGGCTCAAGCGGTAGCGCGCTCGCCTGGCACGCCCGCGAGCCGGGTTCGATCCTCAGCACCACCTACCAACCAACACGTTGTGTCCGCTGGAGACTGAAAAATAAGGGTTAGACTTTCTCTCTCTCTCTCTCTCTCTCTCTCTCTCTCTTTCAAAAAGTACTTTTACGTATCTTTCAACAGATTCCTTGTGGGATTGTAACTCAGACACTTTTTTTCCGTAAGTTACCACTTGGGCTGGGACTGCAGTTCAGCCGAAGCACATTTGCCTCCAAGGTCTTCCTTTCTGGGCACCTTTCACAAATAAATAAAATAAAGATCTATCAACAACTAAGACAAACAATCTTTAAAAAAAGAGTAGACGTGGTATTTGAAAAACAAAATTAACACAGTTGCACTTGTACATGTTCTCGATATGAGACATTTAACATGTTCACTCTTTATAAAGGAGTATGGTTCTCTGGCACCAAAGAGAATCTCCTAATGATACAGCCATCACTATCATTTGTCCATCCCCAGGACTTTTCTACTCACAGATTCAACCTGTCCTCATTAAATACTCTCTTGCCACTTTTCCCTGAAACTCATCCCAGTAAGCACCGTTCTACTTCCTGTCTGTATGAATTGGATTATTTCCAAGATTTATTTTAACACCACCAAAGTACAAGAGCAACGTGTGCTGGTGTATGTGTGTACATGTCCACACACACTACACCTCCATATACATACAAAACTCGCATTAGTAACCAACTTTGCCTTCCTGCTTTCCACATTGAGGTTTAGAAATCCTCCTCCATTGTGTAAACATTCATTTATTTTGTTCCTGGACTTTGATGATTTATACATTGAGTGTATCAGAGCATCTGGGGTTCTTTTCGATGGAAAGATTGAGAGAGGGATTGGATTTCATGTTCTTAACTACATCATTAGGCATCTTCACAATGTTCCCACTACCTTTTATGGAACCATATGTCTTTCTCCAAATAATGGAAATGTGACCTTTGTGAGGTTATCAAATGTTTTATCTATGCAAGTCTTTCCTGATCTCTCTTTTGAGTCCTGTCACTCTGTTCCCAGTTGCCACCCTTCAGACTTTACAATTCACTGTGTGAGGAATACCTCTTGTGCTAAATCCCTGACTTCTTTTATTTTTCCAAAATGGTACTTTGGTGTTGGGCATGATGGCCTATGCCTTGGGGGATTGAGGCTGGAGGATTTCAAGTTCCAACCAAGCCTCAGGAACTGTGAGGCACTAAGCAACTCAGTCAGAGGAGACCCTGTCTCCAAATGAAATACAAAATAGGGCTTGGGATACGGTTCAGTGGTTGAGTGCCTCTGAATTTCCATCCCTGGTACCAAATAAAAAATTTAAACACACACACACACACACACATAACTCAAACATGTATACTTTTGTGACCTAATTTTGCAACATGACTTTATACCTTGTTTTCTCTCACGATACCTTCGGGAAGTAAGATCTTATAGAAATGGAAATGAGGAAAGTAGATAGCTGGTCAACACTGGCCTCTCTCTGAAAGAATACACTTTACCTATTAGGATGTGGTTCTTTATTTTCATAGTTTTATTGACTTAGAACTCAAAGACTTAGGAGAACAATATCTGAATGTTGCATATAGCTATTTGAATGTATTTCAGTGGGATCTTCCTCTCTGGGTTCAACCACATGATTTATTTTCATTTCATTGGGGATGGAGCCCTGGGATGCTTAACCACCAAGCCCCATCAATAGCACCCCCCTCCGCCCTTTTTTTTTTTTTTTTTTTTTTTTTTTTTTTTTGGTATTTAATTTGCAGTCCGAGCCTCACTGAATTGCTAATGGCCTTGCTAAGTTGCTGATGCCGGCTTTGAACTCATAATCCTTCTGCCTCAGCCTCCATGTGACAGGACACCAGGTTCAAGCCCTTTCTTCTTAACACACAAGACACATGAATTTGTGCATCCACATGCTCCTGTCATCATTGTCTTCTTTCCTGAATCAACACCAATCTGGTGGACCGAGTTTGTCCTAAATAGTCTGCCTTTCGTTAACCACGTAGGGTGTAGGGTTCTTTACTGTCCTCCTGTTCACAAGGATTTTTGGCTGGCGGACTGAGCCCGAGCATACCTGTGGGCCTCTGCGTACCATCACAGCATCCCTGGTTTCCGGAGTGTGTTGATGATCTGCTGATTCTCTGTCCTGACCCCTAGCTGGAATGTCAGGTTTGGTCGCGCTGGTTGCAACAGCCTTGTCATTCTTCCTGTGCTGAGGAGTCCTCAGGGATATCCAACACAGGAAAACCGTTTTCACTCATCAGCAAACATCCTTGGGAGCTCAGATTGGCCCAGACCTCCCAGGAAGACATGAGGAGGCAAATGGTAGTCAAAGGTCGCTCCTGCCTCAGGCTGAAGCCCTGCTGGGGCTCAGGCTGGGTCCAGGAATGACTCCGCCCCCTGTCAGTGGCCCAGCAGAGCTCAGGATCAGCTCTGCACTGACTCCGCCTACTTTCCCTGAGCTCAGGCTCCTAGCTGATCCGCCAGGTCCGGCTGCGCAGAAGCCTGGGCAAGGGTAAGCACAGTTCCATCCCACCACCAGGGGGCCCCCGTGCAGATCAGGCCCAGGCCTGATCCGGCCTGCTGAACTCCAGGCCAGCTTGGGCAGAGGGTAGTCACGGGGCCATCCCGCCTCAGGCTGGGCCCTGCTGGAACTCCAACTCAGCCCAGGAATGACTCCGCCCACTGTCAGGGGCCCGCCAGAGCTCAGGCTCCGCCCTGCACTGACTCTGCCTACTGGAAGACACCTGCTAGAGTTCAGCCCCAGCCCAGGTCAGCCTCTCTGTCAGGCAGGGGAGCCTGGCCCAAGGTAGGCCTGGCTCCATCCTGCCACAGGCTGACCCGCAACAGAGCTCAGGCCAGACCCACGACCACCTCTGGCCACAGGGAATACCTTCCGGAGCTCAGGCTCCTGCCAGATCAGCCAAGCCAGCTGCTCAGGAGCCTGGGCAAGGGTAAGCCAAGTTCCATCCGGCCACCTGCAGACCCTTGCGCAGGTCAGGCCCAGGCCTGATCCGCCCAGCTGAACTGCAGGGAGCTCCTTCTCAGGGTAAGCCAGGGTCCATGCCACCACTGGCTGACCTCTTCTCTAGCTCACCGCTCTGCCCTGATCAGCCTCTTCCACCTGCGCGGGAGTTCTAGAGGGGCCTTGATCCATGCAGCCACCTGCTGACCCCTGCCAGAGCTGAGACTCCAGCCAGATTCACTTTGCCAGAAGTGCAAGGGAGCCTGGGCACAGGGTAGGTCCGAGTTCATCCTGCCCCCGCCAGATTGCCGCTGTAGCTTCCGCTTGGCTCAGGAAGGCCTCGCCCACCTGCCTGGCAACCATGCCCAGGGTACACCACCTTCCATCCAGCCAGGGGCCGACCCCTGCTGCATCTGAAGCTCTGCCCAAGAGCCGGGCCCCAGGGAAGGCCCAGGTTCTACCTGCCACCTGCTGAAGTCTGTAGGTCCTTAGGCTCGGCCCAGGACTACCTCCACTCATCACCAGACAACCTCAGGAGCTCAGGATCCCTTCCACATCTTCCAGGACGACCCGTGGCCGAAGCCCTGGCACAGGATGCCACCGGTCCCTACCGCCACCGGCCGACCTCTGCCGGAGCTCAGGCTTGGCCAAGATCCGCCTTGCCAACCTGGAATGGAGCCAGGGCCCAGTATAGGCCTGGGTTCATCCTGCCACATTGGAACCCAGCCTGAGTCCATGCTCTACCCAGGACCACTTCTGCCCACAGGAGCCTTGGAGAACTCGTGGCTTCCATTGCAAATGGATAAGAAGAATCCGAATTCACGCTCTGCCAAAGGGCTCCATGCAAGAGGCAAAACTGTTGCCAGTTGCTAGAAAACAGTATTTTGGTGATGTGCCTTTGGGTGTCTGCACAGCTCACCAGAGCTTCATCACATACCTAGCTCATACAAGTCAATGAGGAGAGACAAATCACTGAGAAAAATGGGAAAACCCAATATGGACTGTTTTGAAGATGACATACCAAAGATCCAGAGGTCTTTCCACGTCACAATCTAGTAATCCAAAGGAAACACAAAGTACATGTGCGTTTTTGCCTGTCAAATACAAAGAATAAAGAGAGGGAGAACACCGAATCTCAACAGTGTTGGAAAATGGATTGTCAAGTTCTGAGAACTGAAAGGCAAAGTCGCCATAACACTTCTGTAGAGAAGTTTCAGAAAATATGCCAAAATGTAAAGTGCATGCCTATCTTTAGCCCAAGAATTTCAATTTCAAGAAGTCATTCATTGTTACTGTGGCAAAGTGTTTTCTTATACCCTGATGTGGTCCATTGTAATCATTTTACATGATTTTCATATATTTTCAAAAGGGTTTTTTTTTTGGGGGGGGGGGCAGTGGGGGATGTATTTGGAGCCAATGATTTTATTTTATTCATTTATTTTGATGTGGTGCTGAGGACCAAACCCAGAGCCTCTCTTATGCTACCAAGCACTGTACCAGTGAGCCTCAACCCTATCCGCGCTGAGGTTTTCTTTCTTCGAAACACTTTGACAGATCGCGGCCACATGGCTCAAGCGGTAGCGCGCTCGCCTGGCACGCCCGCGAGCCGGGTTCGATCCTCAGCACCACCTACCAACCAACACGTTGTGTCCGCTGGAGACTGAAAAATAAGGGTTAGACTTTTCTCTCTCTCTCTCTCTCTCTCTCTCTCTTTCAAAAAGTACTTTTACGTATCTTTCAACAGATTCCTTGTGGGATTGTAACTCAGACACTTTTTTTCCGTAAGTTACCACTTGGGCTGGGACTGCAGTTCAGCCGAAGCACATTTGCCTCCAAGGTCTTCCTTTCTGGGCACCTTTCACAAATAAATAAAATAAAGATCTATCAACAACTAAGACAAACAATCTTTAAAAAAAGAGTAGACGTGGTATTTGAAAAACAAAATTAACACAGTTGCACTTGTACATGTTCTCGATATGAGACATTTAACATGTTCACTCTTTATAAAGGAGTATGGTTCTCTGGCACCAAAGAGAATCTCCTAATGATACAGCCATCACTATCATTTGTCCATCCCCAGGACTTTTCTACTCACAGATTCAACCTGTCCTCATTAAATACTCTCTTGCCACTTTTCCCTGAAACTCATCCCAGTAAGCACCGTTCTACTTCCTGTCTGTATGAATTGGATTATTTCCAAGATTTATTTTAACACCACCAAAGTACAAGAGCAACGTGTGCTGGTGTATGTGTGTACATGTCCACACACACTACACCTCCATATACATACAAAACTCGCATTAGTAACCAACTTTGCCTTCCTGCTTTCCACATTGAGGTTTAGAAATCCTCCTCCATTGTGTAAACATTCATTTATTTTGTTCCTGGACTTTGATGATTTATACATTGAGTGTATCAGAGCATCTGGGGTTCTTTTCGATGGAAAGATTGAGAGAGGGATTGGATTTCATGTTCTTAACTACATCATTAGGCATCTTCACAATGTTCCCACTACCTTTTATGGAACCATATGTCTTTCTCCAAATAATGGAAATGTGACCTTTGTGAGGTTATCAAATGTTTTATCTATGCAAGTCTTTCCTGATCTCTCTTTTGAGTCCTGTCACTCTGTTCCCAGTTGCCACCCTTCAGACTTTACAATTCACTGTGTGAGGAATACCTCTTGTGCTAAATCCCTGACTTCTTTTATTTTTCCAAAATGGTACTTTGGTGTTGGGCATGATGGCCTATGCCTTGGGGGATTGAGGCTGGAGGATTTCAAGTTCCAACCAAGCCTCAGGAACTGTGAGGCACTAAGCAACTCAGTCAGAGGAGACCCTGTCTCCAAATGAAATACAAAATAGGGCTTGGGATACGGTTCAGTGGTTGAGTGCCTCTGAATTTCCATCCCTGGTACCAAATAAAAAATTTAAACACACACACACACACACACATAACTCAAACATGTATACTTTTGTGACCTAATTTTGCAACATGACTTTATACCTTGTTTTCTCTCACGATACCTTCGGGAAGTAAGATCTTATAGAAATGGAAATGAGGAAAGTAGATAGCTGGTCAACACTGGCCTCTCTCTGAAAGAATACACTTTACCTATTAGGATGTGGTTCTTTATTTTCATAGTTTTATTGACTTAGAACTCAAAGACTTAGGAGAACAATATCTGAATGTTGCATATAGCTATTTGAATGTATTTCAGTGGGATCTTCCTCTCTGGGTTCAACCACATGATTTATTTTCATTTCATTGGGGATGGAGCCCTGGGATGCTTAACCACCAAGCCCCATCAATAGCACCCCCCTCCGCCCTTTTTTTTTTTTTTTTTTTTTTTTTTTTGGTATTTAATTTGCAGTCCGAGCCTCACTGAATTGCTAATGGCCTTGCTAAGTTGCTGATGCCGGCTTTGAACTCATAATCCTTCTGCCTCAGCCTCCATGTGACAGGACACCAGGTTCAAGCCCTTTCTTCTTAACACACAAGACACATGAATTTGTGCATCCACATGCTCCTGTCATCATTGTCTTCTTTCCTGAATCAACACCAATCTGGTGGACCGAGTTTGTCCTAAATAGTCTGCCTTTCGTTAACCACGTAGGGTGTAGGGTTCTTTACTGTCCTCCTGTTCACAAGGATTTTTGGCTGGCGGACTGAGCCCGAGCATACCTGTGGGCCTCTGCGTACCATCACAGCATCCCTGGTTTCCGGAGTGTGTTGATGATCTGCTGATTCTCTGTCCTGACCCCTAGCTGGAATGTCAGGTTTGGTCGCGCTGGTTGCAACAGCCTTGTCATTCTTCCTGTGCTGAGGAGTCCTCAGGGATATCCAACACAGGAAAACCGTTTTCACTCATCAGCAAACATCCTTGGGAGCTCAGATTGGCCCAGACCTCCCAGGAAGACATGAGGAGGCAAATGGTAGTCAAAGGTCGCTCCTGCCTCAGGCTGAAGCCCTGCTGGGGCTCAGGCTGGGTCCAGGAATGACTCCGCCCCCTGTCAGTGGCCCAGCAGAGCTCAGGATCAGCTCTGCACTGACTCCGCCTACTTTCCCTGAGCTCAGGCTCCTAGCTGATCCGCCAGGTCCGGCTGCGCAGAAGCCTGGGCAAGGGTAAGCACAGTTCCATCCCACCACCAGGGGGCCCCCGTGCAGATCAGGCCCAGGCCTGATCCGGCCTGCTGAACTCCAGGCCAGCTTGGGCAGAGGGTAGTCACGGGGCCATCCCGCCTCAGGCTGGGCCCTGCTGGAACTCCAACTCAGCCCAGGAATGACTCCGCCCACTGTCAGGGGCCCGCCAGAGCTCAGGCTCCGCCCTGCACTGACTCTGCCTACTGGAAGACACCTGCTAGAGTTCAGCCCCAGCCCAGGTCAGCCTCTCTGTCAGGCAGGGGAGCCTGGCCCAAGGTAGGCCTGGCTCCATCCTGCCACAGGCTGACCCGCAACAGAGCTCAGGCCAGACCCACGACCACCTCTGGCCACAGGGAATACCTTCCGGAGCTCAGGCTCCTGCCAGATCAGCCAAGCCAGCTGCTCAGGAGCCTGGGCAAGGGTAAGCCAAGTTCCATCCGGCCACCTGCAGACCCTTGCGCAGGTCAGGCCCAGGCCTGATCCGCCCAGCTGAACTGCAGGGAGCTCCTTCTCAGGGTAAGCCAGGGTCCATGCCACCACTGGCTGACCTCTTCTCTAGCTCACCGCTCTGCCCTGATCAGCCTCTTCCACCTGCGCGGGAGTTCTAGAGGGGCCTTGATCCATGCAGCCACCTGCTGACCCCTGCCAGAGCTGAGACTCCAGCCAGATTCACTTTGCCAGAAGTGCAAGGGAGCCTGGGCACAGGGTAGGTCCGAGTTCATCCTGCCCCCGCCAGATTGCCGCTGTAGCTTCCGCTTGGCTCAGGAAGGCCTCGCCCACCTGCCTGGCAACCATGCCCAGGGTACACCACCTTCCATCCAGCCAGGGGCCGACCCCTGCTGCATCTGAAGCTCTGCCCAAGAGCCGGGCCCCAGGGAAGGCCCAGGTTCTACCTGCCACCTGCTGAAGTCTGTAGGTCCTTAGGCTCGGCCCAGGACTACCTCCACTCATCACCAGACAACCTCAGGAGCTCAGGATCCCTTCCACATCTTCCAGGACGACCCGTGGCCGAAGCCCTGGCACAGGATGCCACCGGTCCCTACCGCCACCGGCCGACCTCTGCCGGAGCTCAGGCTTGGCCAAGATCCGCCTTGCCAACCTGGAATGGAGCCAGGGCCCAGTATAGGCCTGGGTTCATCCTGCCACATTGGAACCCAGCCTGAGTCCATGCTCTACCCAGGACCACTTCTGCCCACAGGAGCCTTGGAGAACTCGTGGCTTCCATTGCAAATGGATAAGAAGAATCCGAATTCACGCTCTGCCAAAGGGCTCCATGCAAGAGGCAAAACTGTTGCCAGTTGCTAGAAAACAGTATTTTGGTGATGTGCCTTTGGGTGTCTGCACAGCTCACCAGAGCTTCATCACATACCTAGCTCATACAAGTCAATGAGGAGAGACAAATCACTGAGAAAAATGGGAAAACCCAATATGGACTGTTTTGAAGATGACATACCAAAGATCCAGAGGTCTTTCCACGTCACAATCTAGTAATCCAAAGGAAACACAAAGTACATGTGCGTTTTTGCCTGTCAAATACAAAGAATAAAGAGAGGGAGAACACCGAATCTCAACAGTGTTGGAAAATGGATTGTCAAGTTCTGAGAACTGAAAGGCAAAGTCGCCATAACACTTCTGTAGAGAAGTTTCAGAAAATATGCCAAAATGTAAAGTGCATGCCTATCTTTAGCCCAAGAATTTCAATTTCAAGAAGTCATTCATTGTTACTGTGGCAAAGTGTTTTCTTATACCCTGATGTGGTCCATTGTAATCATTTTACATGATTTTCATATATTTTTAAAAGGGTTTTTTTTTGGGGGGGGGGGCAGTGGGGGATGTATTTGGAGCCAATGATTTTATTTTATTCATTTATTTTGATGTGGTGCTGAGGACCAAACCCAGAGCCTCTCTTATGCTACCAAGCACTGTACCAGTGAGCCTCAACCCTATCCGCGCTGAGGTTTTCTTTCTTCGAAACACTTTGACAGATCGCGGCCACATGGCTCAAGCGGTAGCGCGCTCGCCTGGCACGCCCGCGAGCCGGGTTCGATCCTCAGCACCACCTACCAACCAACACGTTGTGTCCGCTGGAGACTGAAAAATAAGGGTTAGACTTTTCTCTCTCTCTCTCTCTCTCTCTCTCTCTCTCTTTCAAAAAGTACTTTTACGTATCTTTCAACAGATTCCTTGTGGGATTGTAACTCAGACACTTTTTTTCCGTAAGTTACCACTTGGGCTGGGACTGCAGTTCAGCCGAAGCACATTTGCCTCCAAGGTCTTCCTTTCTGGGCACCTTTCACAAATAAATAAAATAAAGATCTATCAACAACTAAGACAAACAATCTTTAAAAAAAGAGTAGACGTGGTATTTGAAAAACAAAATTAACACAGTTGCACTTGTACATGTTCTCGATATGAGACATTTAACATGTTCACTCTTTATAAAGGAGTATGGTTCTCTGGCACCAAAGAGAATCTCCTAATGATACAGCCATCACTATCATTTGTCCATCCCCAGGACTTTTCTACTCACAGATTCAACCTGTCCTCATTAAATACTCTCTTGCCACTTTTCCCTGAAACTCATCCCAGTAAGCACCGTTCTACTTCCTGTCTGTATGAATTGGATTATTTCCAAGATTTATTTTAACACCACCAAAGTACAAGAGCAACGTGTGCTGGTGTATGTGTGTACATGTCCACACACACTACACCTCCATATACATACAAAACTCGCATTAGTAACCAACTTTGCCTTCCTGCTTTCCACATTGAGGTTTAGAAATCCTCCTCCATTGTGTAAACATTCATTTATTTTGTTCCTGGACTTTGATGATTTATACATTGAGTGTATCAGAGCATCTGGGGTTCTTTTCGATGGAAAGATTGAGAGAGGGATTGGATTTCATGTTCTTAACTACATCATTAGGCATCTTCACAATGTTCCCACTACCTTTTATGGAACCATATGTCTTTCTCCAAATAATGGAAATGTGACCTTTGTGAGGTTATCAAATGTTTTATCTATGCAAGTCTTTCCTGATCTCTCTTTTGAGTCCTGTCACTCTGTTCCCAGTTGCCACCCTTCAGACTTTACAATTCACTGTGTGAGGAATACCTCTTGTGCTAAATCCCTGACTTCTTTTATTTTTCCAAAATGGTACTTTGGTGTTGGGCATGATGGCCTATGCCTTGGGGGATTGAGGCTGGAGGATTTCAAGTTCCAACCAAGCCTCAGGAACTGTGAGGCACTAAGCAACTCAGTCAGAGGAGACCCTGTCTCCAAATGAAATACAAAATAGGGCTTGGGATACGGTTCAGTGGTTGAGTGCCTCTGAATTTCCATCCCTGGTACCAAATAAAAAATTTAAACACACACACACACACACACATAACTCAAACATGTATACTTTTGTGACCTAATTTTGCAACATGACTTTATACCTTGTTTTCTCTCAGGATACCTTCGGGAAGTAAGATCTTATAGAAATGGAAATGAGGAAAGTAGATAGCTGGTCAACACTGGCCTCTCTCTGAAAGAATACACTTTACCTATTAGGATGTGGTTCTTTATTTTCATAGTTTTATTGACTTAGAACTCAAAGACTTAGGAGAACAATATCTGAATGTTGCATATAGCTATTTGAATGTATTTCAGTGGGATCTTCCTCTCTGGGTTCAACCACATGATTTATTTTCATTTCATTGGGGATGGAGCCCTGGGATGCTTAACCACCAAGCCCCATCAATAGCACCCCCCTCCGCCCTTTTTTTTTTTTTTTTTTTTTTTTTTGGTATTTAATTTGCAGTCCGAGCCTCACTGAATTGCTAATGGCCTTGCTAAGTTGCTGATGCCGGCTTTGAACTCATAATCCTTCTGCCTCAGCCTCCATGTGACAGGACACCAGGTTCAAGCCCTTTCTTCTTAACACACAAGACACATGAATTTGTGCATCCACATGCTCCTGTCATCATTGTCTTCTTTCCTGAATCAACACCAATCTGGTGGACCGAGTTTGTCCTAAATAGTCTGCCTTTCGTTAACCACGTAGGGTGTAGGGTTCTTTACTGTCCTCCTGTTCACAAGGATTTTTGGCTGGCGGACTGAGCCCGAGCATACCTGTGGGCCTCTGCGTACCATCACAGCATCCCTGGTTTCCGGAGTGTGTTGATGATCTGCTGATTCTCTGTCCTGACCCCTAGCTGGAATGTCAGGTTTGGTCGCGCTGGTTGCAACAGCCTTGTCATTCTTCCTGTGCTGAGGAGTCCTCAGGGATATCCAACACAGGAAAACCGTTTTCACTCATCAGCAAACATCCTTGGGAGTTCAGATTGGCCCAGACCTCCCAGGAAGACATGAGGAGGCAAATGGTAGTCAAAGGTCGCTCCTGCCTCAGGCTGAAGCCCTGCTGGGGCTCAGGCTGGGTCCAGGAATGACTCCGCCCCCTGTCAGTGGCCCAGCAGAGCTCAGGATCAGCTCTGCACTGACTCCGCCTACTTTCCCTGAGCTCAGGCTCCTAGCTGATCCGCCAGGTCCGGCTGCGCAGAAGCCTGGGCAAGGGTAAGCACAGTTCCATCCCACCACCAGGGGGCCCCCGTGCAGATCAGGCCCAGGCCTGATCCGGCCTGCTGAACTCCAGGCCAGCTTGGGCAGAGGGTAGTCACGGGGCCATCCCGCCTCAGGCTGGGCCCTGCTGGAACTCCAACTCAGCCCAGGAATGACTCCGCCCACTGTCAGGGGCCCGCCAGAGCTCAGGCTCCGCCCTGCACTGACTCTGCCTACTGGAAGACACCTGCTAGAGTTCAGCCCCAGCCCAGGTCAGCCTCTCTGTCAGGCAGGGGAGCCTGGCCCAAGGTAGGCCTGGCTCCATCCTGCCACAGGCTGACCCGCAACAGAGCTCAGGCCAGACCCACGACCACCTCTGGCCACAGGGAATACCTTCCGGAGCTCAGGCTCCTGCCAGATCAGCCAAGCCAGCTGCTCAGGAGCCTGGGCAAGGGTAAGCCAAGTTCCATCCGGCCACCTGCAGACCCTTGCGCAGGTCAGGCCCAGGCCTGATCCGCCCAGCTGAACTGCAGGGAGCTCCTTCTCAGGGTAAGCCAGGGTCCATGCCACCACTGGCTGACCTCTTCTCTAGCTCACCGCTCTGCCCTGATCAGCCTCTTCCACCTGCGCGGGAGTTCTAGAGGGGCCTTGATCCATGCAGCCACCTGCTGACCCCTGCCAGAGCTGAGACTCCAGCCAGATTCACTTTGCCAGAAGTGCAAGGGAGCCTGGGCACAGGGTAGGTCCGAGTTCATCCTGCCCCCGCCAGATTGCCGCTGTAGCTTCCGCTTGGCTCAGGAAGGCCTCGCCCACCTGCCTGGCAACCATGCCCAGGGTACACCACCTTCCATCCAGCCAGGGGCCGACCCCTGCTGCATCTGAAGCTCTGCCCAAGAGCCGGGCCCCAGGGAAGGCCCAGGTTCTACCTGCCACCTGCTGAAGTCTGTAGGTCCTTAGGCTCGGCCCAGGACTACCTCCACTCATCACCAGACAACCTCAGGAGCTCAGGATCCCTTCCACATCTTCCAGGACGACCCGTGGCCGAAGCCCTGGCACAGGATGCCACCGGTCCCTACCGCCACCGGCCGACCTCTGCCGGAGCTCAGGCTTGGCCAAGATCCGCCTTGCCAACCTGGAATGGAGCCAGGGCCCAGTATAGGCCTGGGTTCATCCTGCCACATTGGAACCCAGCCTGAGTCCATGCTCTACCCAGGACCACTTCTGCCCACAGGAGCCTTGGAGAACTCGTGGCTTCCATTGCAAATGGATAAGAAGAATCCGAATTCACGCTCTGCCAAAGGGCTCCATGCAAGAGGCAAAACTGTTGCCAGTTGCTAGAAAACAGTATTTTGGTGATGTGCCTTTGGGTGTCTGCACAGCTCACCAGAGCTTCATCACATACCTAGCTCATACAAGTCAATGAGGAGAGACAAATCACTGAGAAAAATGGGAAAACCCAATATGGACTGTTTTGAAGATGACATACCAAAGATCCAGAGGTCTTTCCACGTCACAATCTAGTAATCCAAAGGAAACACAAAGTACATGTGCGTTTTTGCCTGTCAAATACAAAGAATAAAGAGAGGGAGAACACCGAATCTCAACAGTGTTGGAAAATGGATTGTCAAGTTCTGAGAACTGAAAGGCAAAGTCGCCATAACACTTCTGTAGAGAAGTTTCAGAAAATATGCCAAAATGTAAAGTGCATGCCTATCTTTAGCCCAAGAATTTCAATTTCAAGAAGTCATTCATTGTTACTGTGGCAAAGTGTTTTCTTATACCCTGATGTGGTCCATTGTAATCATTTTACATGATTTTCATATATTTTCAAAAGGGTTTTTTTTTTTGGGGGGGGGGCAGTGGGGGATGTATTTGGAGCCAATGATTTTATTTTATTCATTTATTTTGATGTGGTGCTGAGGACCAAACCCAGAGCCTCTCTTATGCTACCAAGCACTGTACCAGTGAGCCTCAACCCTATCCGCGCTGAGGTTTTCTTTCTTCGAAACACTTTGACAGATCGCGGCCACATGGCTCAAGCGGTAGCGCGCTCGCCTGGCACGCCCGCGAGCCGGGTTCGATCCTCAGCACCACCTACCAACCAACACGTTGTGTCCGCTGGAGACTGAAAAATAAGGGTTAGACTTTTCTCTCTCTCTCTCTCTCTCTCTCTCTCTTTCAAAAAGTACTTTTACGTATCTTTCAACAGATTCCTTGTGGGATTGTAACTCAGACACTTTTTTTCCGTAAGTTACCACTTGGGCTGGGACTGCAGTTCAGCCGAAGCACATTTGCCTCCAAGGTCTTCCTTTCTGGGCACCTTTCACAAATAAATAAAATAAAGATCTATCAACAACTAAGACAAACAATCTTTAAAAAAAGAGTAGACGTGGTATTTGAAAAACAAAATTAACACAGTTGCACTTGTACATGTTCTCGATATGAGACATTTAACATGTTCACTCTTTATAAAGGAGTATGGTTCTCTGGCACCAAAGAGAATCTCCTAATGATACAGCCATCACTATCATTTGTCCATCCCCAGGACTTTTCTACTCACAGATTCAACCTGTCCTCATTAAATACTCTCTTGCCACTTTTCCCTGAAACTCATCCCAGTAAGCACCGTTCTACTTCCTGTCTGTATGAATTGGATTATTTCCAAGATTTATTTTAACACCACCAAAGTACAAGAGCAACGTGTGCTGGTGTATGTGTGTACATGTCCACACACACTACACCTCCATATACATACAAAACTCGCATTAGTAACCAACTTTGCCTTCCTGCTTTCCACATTGAGGTTTAGAAATCCTCCTCCATTGTGTAAACATTCATTTATTTTGTTCCTGGACTTTGATGATTTATACATTGAGTGTATCAGAGCATCTGGGGTTCTTTTCGATGGAAAGATTGAGAGAGGGATTGGATTTCATGTTCTTAACTACATCATTAGGCATCTTCACAATGTTCCCACTACCTTTTATGGAACCATATGTCTTTCTCCAAATAATGGAAATGTGACCTTTGTGAGGTTATCAAATGTTTTATCTATGCAAGTCTTTCCTGATCTCTCTTTTGAGTCCTGTCACTCTGTTCCCAGTTGCCACCCTTCAGACTTTACAATTCACTGTGTGAGGAATACCTCTTGTGCTAAATCCCTGACTTCTTTTATTTTTCCAAAATGGTACTTTGGTGTTGGGCATGATGGCCTATGCCTTGGGGGATTGAGGCTGGAGGATTTCAAGTTCCAACCAAGCCTCAGGAACTGTGAGGCACTAAGCAACTCAGTCAGAGGAGACCCTGTCTCCAAATGAAATACAAAATAGGGCTTGGGATACGGTTCAGTGGTTGAGTGCCTCTGAATTTCCATCCCTGGTACCAAATAAAAAATTTAAACACACACACACACACACACATAACTCAAACATGTATACTTTTGTGACCTAATTTTGCAACATGACTTTATACCTTGTTTTCTCTCAGGATACCTTCGGGAAGTAAGATCTTATAGAAATGGAAATGAGGAAAGTAGATAGCTGGTCAACACTGGCCTCTCTCTGAAAGAATACACTTTACCTATTAGGATGTGGTTCTTTATTTTCATAGTTTTATTGACTTAGAACTCAAAGACTTAGGAGAACAATATCTGAATGTTGCATATAGCTATTTGAATGTATTTCAGTGGGATCTTCCTCTCTGGGTTCAACCACATGATTTATTTTCATTTCATTGGGGATGGAGCCCTGGGATGCTTAACCACCAAGCCCCATCAATAGCACCCCCTCCGCCCTTTTTTTTTTTTTTTTTTTTTTTTGGTATTTAATTTGCAGTCCGAGCCTCACTGAATTGCTAATGGCCTTGCTAAGTTGCTGATGCCGGCTTTGAACTCATAATCCTTCTGCCTCAGCCTCCATGTGACAGGACACCAGGTTCAAGCCCTTTCTTCTTAACACACAAGACACATGAATTTGTGCATCCACATGCTCCTGTCATCATTGTCTTCTTTCCTGAATCAACACCAATCTGGTGGACCGAGTTTGTCCTAAATAGTCTGCCTTTCGTTAACCACGTAGGGTGTAGGGTTCTTTACTGTCCTCCTGTTCACAAGGATTTTTGGCTGGCGGACTGAGCCCGAGCATACCTGTGGGCCTCTGCGTACCATCACAGCATCCCTGGTTTCCGGAGTGTGTTGATGATCTGCTGATTCTCTGTCCTGACCCCTAGCTGGAATGTCAGGTTTGGTCGCGCTGGTTGCAACAGCCTTGTCATTCTTCCTGTGCTGAGGAGTCCTCAGGGATATCCAACACAGGAAAACCGTTTTCACTCATCAGCAAACATCCTTGGGAGTTCAGATTGGCCCAGACCTCCCAGGAAGACATGAGGAGGCAAATGGTAGTCAAAGGTCGCTCCTGCCTCAGGCTGAAGCCCTGCTGGGGCTCAGGCTGGGTCCAGGAATGACTCCGCCCCCTGTCAGTGGCCCAGCAGAGCTCAGGATCAGCTCTGCACTGACTCCGCCTACTTTCCCTGAGCTCAGGCTCCTAGCTGATCCGCCAGGTCCGGCTGCGCAGAAGCCTGGGCAAGGGTAAGCACAGTTCCATCCCACCACCAGGGGGCCCCCGTGCAGATCAGGCCCAGGCCTGATCCGGCCTGCTGAACTCCAGGCCAGCTTGGGCAGAGGGTAGTCACGGGGCCATCCCGCCTCAGGCTGGCCCTGCTGGAACTCCAACTCAGCCCAGGAATGACTCCGCCCACTGTCAGGGGCCCGCCAGAGCTCAGGCTCCGCCCTGCACTGACTCTGCCTACTGGAAGACACCTGCTAGAGTTCAGCCCCAGCCCAGGTCAGCCTCTCTGTCAGGCAGGGGAGCCTGGCCCAAGGTAGGCCTGGCTCCATCCTGCCACAGGCTGACCCGCAACAGAGCTCAGGCCAGACCCACGACCACCTCTGGCCACAGGGAATACCTTCCGGAGCTCAGGCTCCTGCCAGATCAGCCAAGCCAGCTGCTCAGGAGCCTGGGCAAGGGTAAGCCAAGTTCCATCCGGCCACCTGCAGACCCTTGCGCAGGTCAGGCCCAGGCCTGATCCGCCCAGCTGAACTGCAGGGAGCTCCTTCTCAGGGTAAGCCAGGGTCCATGCCACCACTGGCTGACCTCTTCTCTAGCTCACCGCTCTGCCCTGATCAGCCTCTTCCACCTGCGCGGGAGTTCTAGAGGGGCCTTGATCCATGCAGCCACCTGCTGACCCCTGCCAGAGCTGAGACTCCAGCCAGATTCACTTTGCCAGAAGTGCAAGGGAGCCTGGGCACAGGGTAGGTCCGAGTTCATCCTGCCCCCGCCAGATTGCCGCTGTAGCTTCCGCTTGGCTCAGGAAGGCCTCGCCCACCTGCCTGGCAACCATGCCCAGGGTACACCACCTTCCATCCAGCCAGGGGCCGACCCCTGCTGCATCTGAAGCTCTGCCCAAGAGCCGGGCCCCAGGGAAGGCCCAGGTTCTACCTGCCACCTGCTGAAGTCTGTAGGTCCTTAGGCTCGGCCCAGGACTACCTCCACTCATCACCAGACAACCTCAGGAGCTCAGGATCCCTTCCACATCTTCCAGGACGACCCGTGGCCGAAGCCCTGGCACAGGATGCCACCGGTCCCTACCGCCACCGGCCGACCTCTGCCGGAGCTCAGGCTTGGCCAAGATCCGCCTTGCCAACCTGGAATGGAGCCAGGGCCCAGTATAGGCCTGGGTTCATCCTGCCACATTGGAACCCAGCCTGAGTCCATGCTCTACCCAGGACCACTTCTGCCCACAGGAGCCTTGGAGAACTCGTGGCTTCCATTGCAAATGGATAAGAAG
>NW_027516979.1:0-50299 GCF_048772815.1 Callospermophilus lateralis | reverse complement strand
TGGCTGGACTCTCCTCCTCTGCTCTCCCTGCCCAGCCTGCTCCCCTCTATCTCCATGGCTGGACTCTCCTCCTCTGCTCTCTCTGCCCAGCCTGCTTCCCTCTGTCTCTTTGCCTTGACTCTCCTCCTCTGCTCTCTCTGCCCAGCCTGCTCCCTTCTGTCTCCATGGCTGGACTCTTTTCCTCTGCTCCCTCTGCCCAATCTGCGCCCCTCTGTCTCCATGGCTGGACTCTCCTCCTCTGCCATCTCTGCCCAGCCTGCTCCCCTGTGTCTCCATGGCTGGACTCTCCTCCTCTGCTCTCTCTTCAGCCTGCTGCCCACTGTCTCCATGGCTGGACTCTCCTCCTCTGCTCTCTGCTCAGCCTGCTCCCCTCTGTCTCCATGAATGGACTCTCCTCCTCTGCTCTCTGCTCAGCCTGCTCCCCTCTGTCTCCATGGCAGGACAGTCTTCCGCGGCTCTCTTCCCAGCCTGCTCCCCTCTGTCTCCATGGCTGGAGTGTGCTCCTCTGCTCTCTGCACAGCCTGCTCCCCTCTGTCTCTATGGCTGGACTCTCCTCCTCTGATCTCTCTTCTCAGCCTGCTCCCCTCTGTCTCCATGGCTGGACTCTCCTCCTCTGCTCTCTCTGCCCAATCTGCTCCCCTCTGTCTCCATGGCTGAAATCTCCTCCTCTGCCCTCTCTGCCCAGCCTGCTCCCCTCTGTCTCCATGGCTGGACTCTCCTCCCCTGCTCTCTCTCCAGCCTGCTGCCATCTGTCTCCATGGCTGGACTCTCCTCCTCTGCTCTCTCTGCCCAGCCTGCTGCCCTCTGTCTCCATAGCTGTACTCTCCTCCTCTGCTCTCTGCTCAGCCTGCTCCCCTCTGTCTCCATGGTTGGACTGTCTTCCTCTGCTCTCTTCCCAGCCTGCTGCCCTCTGTCTCCATGGCTGGAGTGTCCTCCTCTGCTCTCTGCCCAGCCTGCTCCCCTCTGTCTCTATGGCTGGACTCTCCTCCTCTGAACTCTCTGCTTATCCTGCTCCCCTCTGTCTCCATGGCTGGACTCCCCTCCTCTGCTCTCTCTGCCCAGCCTGCTCCCCTCTGTCTCCATGCCTGGACTCTCCTCCTCTGCCCTTTCTGCCCAGCCTGCTCCCCTCTGTCTCCATGGCTGGACTCTCCTCCTCTGCTCTCGCTGCCCTCTGTCTCCATGGCTGGACTCTCTTCCTCTGCTCTCTCTGGCGAGCCTGCTCCCCTCTGTCTCCATGGCTGGACTCTCCTCCTCTGCTCTCTCTGCGCAGCCTGCTGCCCTCTGTCTCCATGGCTAGACTCTCCTCCTCTGCTCTCTCTTCCCAGCCTGCTCCCCTCTGTCTCCATGGCTGAAATCTTCTCCTCTGCCCTCTCTGCCCAGCCTGCTCCCCTCTGTCTCCATGGCTGGACTCTCCTCCTCTGCTCTCTGCTCGGCCTGCTCCCCTCTGTCTCCATGGCTAGACTGTCCAAGTCTGCTCTCTGCCCAGCCTGCTCCTCTCTGTCTCTATGGCTGGACTTTCCTCCTCTGCTCTCTCTGCTCAGCCTGCTCCCCTCTGTCTCCATGGCTGGACCCTCCTCCTCTGCTCTCTCTCCCCAGCCTGCTCCCCTCTGTCTCCATGGCGGGACTCTCCTCCTCTGCTTTCTCTGCCAAGCCTGCTCTCCTCTGTATCCATGGCTGGACTCTCCTCCTCTGCTCTCTCGGCCCAGTCTGCTCCCCTCTGTCTCCATGGCTGAACTCTCCTCCTCTGCCCTCTCTGCCCAGCCTACTCCCCTCTGTCTCCATGGCTGGACTCTCCTCCTCTGCTCTCTCTCCAGCCTGCTGCCCTCTGTCTCCATGACTGAACTCTCCTCCTCTGCTCTCTCTGCCCAGCCTGCTTCCCTCTGTCTCCATAGCTGGACTCTCCTCCTCTGTTCTCTGCTCAGCCTGCTCCCCTCTGTCTCCATGCCTGGACTCTCCTCCTCTGCTCTCTGCTCGGCCTGCTCCCCTCTGTCTCCATGGCTGGACTGTCTTCCTCTGCTCTCTTCCCAGCCTGCTCCCCTATGTCTCCATGGCTTGAGTGTCCTCTTCTGCTCTCTGCCCAGCCTGCTCCCCTCTGTCTCTATGGCTGGACTCTCCTCCTCTGCTCTCTCTGCTCAGTATGCTCCCCTCTGTCTCCATGGCTGGACTATCCTCCTCTGCTCTCTCTGCCCAGCCTGCTCCCCTCTGTCTCCATGGCTGCACTCTCCTCCTCTGCTCTCTCTGCCCAGCCTGCTCCCCTCTGTCTCCATGGCTGGACTCTCCTCCTCTGCTCTCTCTGCGCAGCCTGCTGCCCTCTGTCTCCATGGCTATACTCTCCTCCTCTGCTCTCTCTGCCCAGCTTGCTCCCCTCTGTCTCCATGGCTGGACTCTCCTCCTCTACTCTCTCTGCCCAACCTGCTCCTCTCTTTCTCCATGGCTGGACTCTCCTCCTCTGCTCTCTCTGCCCAGCCTGCTGCACTCTGTCACCATGGCTGGACTCTCCTCCGCTGCTCTCTCTGCCCAGCCTGCTGCACTCTGTCTCCATGGCTGGACTCTCCTCCTCTGCTCTCTCTGCCCAGCCTGCTACACTCTGTCTCCATGGCTGGACTCTCCTCCGCTGCTCTCTCTGCGCAGCCTGCTGCCCTCTGTCTCCATGGCTGGACTCTCCTCCTCTACCCTCTCTGCCCAGCCTGCTCCCCTCTGTCTCAATGGCTGGACTCTCCTCCTCTGCTCTGTCTGCCCAGCCTGCTCCCCTCTGTCTCCATGGCTGGACTCTCCTTCTCTGCTCTCCCTGCCCAGCCTGCTCCCCTCTGTCTCCCATGGCTGGACTCTCCTCCTCTACTCTCTCTGCCCAACTTGCTCCTTTCTGTCTCCATGGCTGGACAGTCCTAATCTGCTCTCTCTGCACAGCCCTGGTCCGTTCTGTCTCCATGGCTGGACTCTCCTCCTCTGCTCTCTCTGCCCAGCCTGCTGCCCTCTGTCTCCATGGCTGTAGTCTCCTCCACTGCTCTCTGCTCAGCCTGCTCCCCTCTGTCTCCATGGCTGGACTGTCTTCCTCTGCTCTCTTCCCAGCCTGCTCCCCTCTGTCTCCATGGCTTGAGTGTCCTCTTCTGCTCTCTGCCCAGCCTGCTCCCCTCTGTCTCTATGGCTGGACTCTCCTCCTCTGCTCTCTCTGCTCAGTATGCTCCCCTCTGTCTCCATGGCTGGACTATCCTCCTCTGCTCTCTCTGCCCAGCCTGCTCCCCTCTGTCTCCATGGCTGGACTCTCCTCCTCTGCTCTCTCTGCCCAGCCTGCTCCCCTCTGTCTCCATGGCTGGACTCTCCTCCTCTGCTCTCTCTGCGCAGCCTGCTGCCCTCTGTCTCCATGGCTATACTCTCCTCCTCTGCTCTCTCTGCCCAGCTTGCTCCCCTCTGTCTCCATGGCTGGACTCTCCTCCTCTACTCTCTCTGCCCAACCTGCTCCTCTCTTTCTCCATGGCTGGACTCTCCTCCTCTGCTCTCTCTGCCCAGCCTGCTGCACTCTGTCACCATGGCTGGACTCTCCTCCGCTGCTCTCTCTGCCCAGCCTGCTGCACTCTGTCTCCATGGCTGGACTCTCCTCCTCTGCTCTCTCTGCCCAGCCTGCTACACTCTGTCTCCATGGCTGGACTCTCCTCCGCTGCTCTCTCTGCGCAGCCTGCTGCCCTCTGTCTCCATGGCTGGACTCTCCTCCTCTACCCTCTCTGCCCAGCCTGCTCCCCTCTGTCTCAATGGCTGGACTCTCCTCCTCTGCTCTCTCTGCCCAGTATGCTACCCTCAGTCTCCATGGCTGGACTCTCCTGCTCCCCTCTGTCTCCATGGCTGGACTCTCCTACTCTGCTCTCTGCTCGGCCTGCTCCCCTCTGTCTCCATGGCTGGACTGTCTTCCTCTGCTCTCTTCCCAGCCTGCTCCCCTCTGTCTTCATGGCTGGACTCTCCTCCTCTGCTCTCTGCCCAGCCAGCTCCCCTCTGTCTCCATGGCTGGACTCTCCTCCTCTGCTCTCCCTGCCCAGCCTGCTCCCCTCTATCTCCATGGCTGGACTCTCCTCCTCTGCTCTCTCTGCCCAGCCTGCTTCCCTCTGTCTCTTTGGCTTGACTCTCCTCCTCTGCTCTCTCTGCCCAGCCTGCTCCCTTCTGTCTCCATGGCTGGACTCTTTTCCTCTGCTCCCTCTGCCCAATCTGCGCCCCTCTGTCTCCATGGCTGGACTCTCCTCCTCTGCCATCTCTGCCCAGCCTGCTCCCCTCTGTCTCCATGGCTGGACTCTCCTCCTCTGCTCTCTCTCCAGCCTGCTGCCCACTGTCTCCATGGCTGGACTCTCCTCCTCTGCTCTCTGCTCAGCCTGCTCCCCTCTGTCTCCATGAATGGACTCTCCTCCTCTGCTCTCTGCTCAGCCTGCTCCCCTCTGTCTCCATGGCTGGACAGTCTTCCGCGGCTCTCTTCCCAGCCTGCTCCCCTCTGTCTCCATGGCTGGAGTGTGCTCCTCTGCTCTCTGCCCAGCCTGCTCCCCTCTGTCTCTATGGCTGGACTCTCCTCCTCTGATCTCTCTTCTCAGCCTGCTCCCCTCTGTCTCCATGGCTGGACTCTCCTCCTCTGCTCTCTCTGCCCAATCTGCTCCCCTCTGTCTCCATGGCTGAAATCTCCTCCTCTGCCCTCTCTGCCCAGCCTGCTCCCCTCTGTCTCCATGGCTGGACTCTCCTCCCCTGCTCTCTCTCCAGCCTGCTGCCCTCTGTCTCCATGGCTGGACTCTCCTCCTCTGCTCTCTCTGCCCAGCCTGCTGCCCTCTGTCTCCATAGCTGTACTCTCCTCCTCTGCTCTCTGCTCAGCCTGCTCCCCTCTGTCTCCATGGTTGGACTGTCTTCCTCTGCTCTCTTCCCAGCCTGCTGCCCTCTGTCTCCATGGCTGGAGTGTCCTCCTCTGCTCTCTGCCCAGCCTGCTCCCCTCTGTCTCTATGGCTGGACTCTCCTCCTCTGAACTCTCTGCTTATCCTGCTCCCCTCTGTCTCCATGGCTGGACTCCCCTCCTCTGCTCTCTCTGCCCAGCCTGCTCCCCTCTGTCTCCATGCCTGGACTCTCCTCCTCTGCCCTTTCTGCCCAGCCTGCTCCCCTCTGTCTCCATGGCTGGACTCTCCTCCTCTGCTCTCGCTGCCCTATGTCTCCATGGCTGGACTCTCTTCCTCTGCTCTCTCTGCCGAGCCTGCTCCCCTCTGTCTCCATGGCTGGACTCTCCTCCTCTGCTCTCTCTGCGCAGCCTGCTGCCCTCTGTCTCCATGGCTAGACTCTCCTCCTCTGCTCTCTCTTCCCAGCCTGCTCCCCTCTGTCTCCATGGCTGAAATCTTCTCCTCTGCCCTCTCTGCCCAGCCTGCTCCCCTCTGTCTCCATGGCTGGACTCTCCTCCTCTGCTCCTGCTCGGCCTGCTCCCCTCTGTCTCCATGGCTAGACTGTCCAAGTCTGCTCTCTGCCCAGCCTGCTCCTCTCTGTCTCTATGGCTGGACTTTCCTCCTCTGCTCTCTCTGCTCAGCCTGCTCCCCTCTGTCTCCATGGCTGGACCCTCCTCCTCTGCTCTCTCTCCCCAGCCTGCTCCCCTCTGTCTCCATGGCGGGACTCTCCTCCTCTGCTTTCTCTGCCAAGCCTGCTCTCCTCTGTATCCATGGCTGGACTCTCCTCCTCTGCTCTCTCTGCCCAGTCTGCTCCCCTCTGTCTCCATGGCTGAACTCTCCTCCTCTGCCCTCTCTGTCCAGCCTACTCCCCTCTGTCTCCATGGCTGGACTCTCCTCCTCTGCTCTCTCTCCAGCCTGCTGCCCTCTGTCTCCATGGCTGAACTCTCCTCCTCTGCTCTCTCTGCCCAGCCTGCTTCCCTCTGTCTCCATAGCTGGACTCTCCTCCTCTGTTCTCTGCTCAGCCTGCTCCCCTCTGTCTCCATGCCTGGACTCTCCTCCTCTGCTCTCTGCTCGGCCTGCTCCCCTCTGTCTCCATGGCTGGACTGTCTTCCTCTGCTCTCTTCCCAGCCTGCTCCCCTCTGTCTCCATGGCTTGAGTGTCCTCTTCTGCTCTCTGCCCAGCCTGCTCCCCTCTGTCTCTATGGCTGGACTCTCCTCCTCTGCTCTCTCTGCTCAGTATGCTCCCCTCTGTCTCCATGGCTGGACTATCCTCCTCTGCTCTCTCTGCCCAGCCTGCTCCCCTCTGTCTCCATGGCTGGACTCTCCTCCTCTGCTCTCTCTGCCCAGCCTGCTCCCCTCTGTCTCCATGGCTGGACTCTCCTCCTCTGCTCTCTCTGCGCAGCCTGCTGCCCTCTGTCTCCATGGCTATACTCTCCTCCTCTGCTCTCTCTGCCCAGCTTGCTCCCCTCTGTCTCCATGGCTGGACTCTCCTCCTCTACTCTCTCTGCCCAACCTGCTCCTCTCTTTCTCCATGGCTGGACTCTCCTCCTCTGCTCTCTCTGCCCAGCCTGCTGCACTCTGTCACCATGGCTGGACTCTCCTCCGCTGCTCTCTCTGACAGCCTGCTGCACTCTGTCTCCATGGCTGGACTCTCCTCCTCTGCTCTCTCTGCCCAGCCTGCTACACTCTGTCTCCATGGCTGGACTCTCCTCCGCTGCTCTCTCTGCGCAGCCTGCTGCCCTCTGTCTCCATGGCTGGACTCTCCTCCTCTACCCTCTCTGCCCAGCCTGCTCCCCTCTGTCTCAATGGCTGGACTCTCCTCCTCTGCTCTCTCTGCCCAGCCTGCTCCCCTCTGTCTCCATGGCTGGACTCTCCTTCTCTGCTCTCCCTGCCCAGCCTGCTCCCCTCTGTCTCCATGGCTGGACTCTCCTCCTCTGCTCTCTCCCAGCCTGCTCCCCTCTGTCTCCATGGCTGGACTCTCCTCCTCTGCTCTCTGCCCAGCCTGCTCCCCTCGGTCTCCATAGCTGGCCTCTCCTCCTCTGCTCCCTCTTCCCAGCCTGCTGCCCTCTGTCTCCATGGCTGGTCTTTCCTCATCTGCTCTCTCTGCGCAGCCTGCTCTCCTCTCTCTCCATGGCGGGACTCCCCTTTTCTGATCTCTCTACTCCCCTCGGTCTCCATGGCTGGATTCTCCTCCACTGCTCTCTGCTGAGCCTGCTCCCCTCTGTCTTCGTGGCTGGACTCTCCTCCTCTGCTCTCTGCCCAACCTGCTCCCCTCTGTCTCCATGGCTGGACTCTCCTCCTCTGCTCTCTCTGCGCAGCCTGCTCCCCTCTTTCTCCATGGCTGGACTCTCCTCCTCTGCTCTTTTTGCCCAGCCTGCTCCCCTCTGTCTCCATGGCTGGACTCTCCTCCTCTGCTCTCTCTGCCCAGTATGCTCCCCTCAGTCTCCATGGCTGGACTCTCCTGCTCCCCTCTGTCTCCATGGCTGGACTCTCCTACTCTGCTCTCTGCTCGGCCTGCTCCCCTCTGTCTCCATGGCTGGACTGTCTTCCTCTGCTCTCTTCCCAGCCTGCTCCCCTCTGTCTTCATGGCTGGACTCTTTTCCTCTGCTCTCTGCCCAGCCAGCTCCCCTCTGTCTCCATGGCTGGACTCTCCTCCTCTGCTCTCCCTGCCCAGCCTGCTCCCCTCTATCTCCATGGCTGGACTCTCCTCCTCTGCTCTCTCTGCCCAGCCTGCTTCCCTCTGTCTCCTTGGCTTGACTCTCCTCCTCTGCTCTCTCTGCCCAGCCTGCTCCCTTCTGTCTCCATGGCTGGACTCTCCTCCTCTGCTCCCTCTGCCCAATCTGCGCCCCTCTGTCTCCATGGCTGGACTCTCCTCCTCTGCCATCTCTGCCCAGCCTGCTCCCCTCTGTCTCCATGGCTGGACTCTCCTCCTCTGCTCTCTCTCCAGCCTGCTGCCCACTGTCTCCATGGCTGGACTCTCCTCCTCTGCTCTCTGCTCAGCCTGCTCCCCTCTGTCTCCATGACTGGACTCTCCTCCTCTGCTCTCTGCTCAGCCTGCTCCCCTCTGACTCCATGGCTGGACAGTCTTCCGCGGCTCTCTTCCCAGCCTGCTCCCCTCTGTCTCCATGGCTGGAGTGTGCTCCTCTGCTCTCTGCCCAGCCTGCTCCCCTCTGTCTCTATGGCTGGACTCTCCTCCTCTGATCTCTCTTCTCAGCCTGCTCCCCTCTGTCTCCATGGCTGGACTCTCCTCCTCTGCTCTCTCTGCCCAGTCTGCTCCCCTCTGTCTCCATGGCTGAAATCTCCTCCTCTGCCCTCTCTGCCCAGCCTGCTCCCCTCTGTCTCCATGGCTGGACTCTCCTCCCCTGCTCTCTCTCCAGCCTGCTGCCCTCTGTCTCCATGGCTGGACTCTCCTCCTCTGCTCTCTCTGCCCAGCCTGCTGCCCTCTGTCTCCATAGCTGTACTCTCCTCCTCTGCTCTCTGCTCAGCCTGCTCCCCTCTGTCTCCATGGTTGGACTGTCTTCCTCTGCTCTCTTCCCAGCCTGCTGCCCTCTGTCTCCATGGCTGGAGTGTCCTCCTCTGCTCTCTGCCCAGCCTGCTCCCCTCTGTCTCTATGGCTGGACTCTCCTCCTCTGAACTCTCTGCTTATCCTGCTCCCCTCTGTCTCCATGGCTGGACTCCCCTCCTCTGCTCTCTCTGCCCAGCCTGCTCCCCTCTGTCTCCATGCCTGGACTCTCCTCCTCTGCCCTTTCTGCCCAGCCTGCTCCCCTCTGTCTCCATGGCTGGACTCTCCTCCTCTGCTCTCGCTGCCCTCTGTCTCCATGGCTGGACTCTCTTCCTCTGCTCTCTCTGCCGAGCCTGCTCCCCTCTGTCTCCATGGCTGGACTCTCCTCCCCTGCTCTCTCTGCGCAGCCTGCTGCCCTCTGTCTCCATGGCTAGACTCTCCTACTCTGCTCTCTCTTCCCAGCCTGCTCCCCTCTGTCTCCATGGCTGAAATCTTCTCCTCTGCCCTCTCTGCCCAGCCTGCTCCCCTCTGTCTCCATGGCTGGACTCTCCTCCTCTGCTCTCTGCTCGGCCTGCTCCCCTCTGTCTCCATGGCTAGACTGTCCAAGTCTGCACTCTGCCCAGCCTGCTCCTCTCTGTCTCTATGGCTGGACTTTCCTCCTCTGCTCTCTCTGCTCAGCCTGCTCCCCTCTGTCTCCATGGCTGGACCCTCCTCCTCTGCTCTCTCTCCCCAGCCTGCTCCCCTCTGTCTCCATGGCGGGACTCTCCTCCTCTGCTTTCTCTGCCAAGCCTGCTCTCCTCTGTATCCATGGCTGGCCTCTCCTCCTCTGCTCTCTCTGCCCAGTCTGCTCCCCTCTGTCTCCATGGCTGAACTCTCCTCCTCTGCCCTCTCTGCCCAGCCTACTCCCCTCTGTCTCCATGGCTGGACTCTCCTCCTCTGCTCTCTCTCCAGCCTGCTGCCCTCTGTCTCCATGGCTGGACTCTCCTCCTCTGTTCTCTGCTCAGCCTGCTCCCCTCTGTCTCCATGCCTGGACTCTCCTCCTCTGCTCTCTGCTCGGCCTGCTCCCCTCTGTCTCCATGGCTGGACTGTCTTCCTCTGCTCTCTTCCCAGCCTGCTCCCCTCTGTCTCCATGGCTTGAGTGTCCTCTTCTGCTCTCTGCCCAGCCTGCTCCCCTCTGTCTCTATGGCTGGACTCTCCTCCTCTGCTCTCTCTGCTCAGTATGCTCCCCTCTGTCTCCATGGCTGGACTATCTTCCTCTGCTCTCTCTGCCCAGCCTGCTCCCCTCTGTCTCCATGGCTGGACTCTCCTCCTCTGCTCTCTCTGCCCAGCCTGCTCCACTCTGTCTCCATGGCTGGACTCTCCTCCTCTGCTCTCTCTGCGCAGCCTGCTGCCCTCTGTCTCCATGGCTATACTCTCCTCCTCTACTCTCTCTGCCCAGCTTGCTCCCCTCTGTCTCCATGGCTGGACTCTCCTCCTCTACTCTCTCTGCCCAACCTGCTCCTCTCTTTCTCCATGGCTGGACTCTCCTCCTCTGCTCTCTCTGCCCAGCCTGCTGCACTCTGTCACCATGGCTGGACTCTCCTCCGCTGCTCTCTCTGCCCAGCCTGCTTCACTCTGTCTCCATGGCTGGACTCTCCTCCTCTGCTCTCTCTGCCCAGCCTGCTACACTCTGTCTCCATGGCTGGACTCTCCTCCGCTGCTCTCTCTGCGCAGCCTGCTGCCCTCTGTCTTCATGGCTGGACTCTCCTCCTCTGCTCTCTCTGCCCAGCCTGCTCCCCTCAGGCTCCATGGCTGGACAATCCTGCTCCCCTCAGGCTCCATGGCTGGACTCTCCTGCTCCCCTCTGTCTCCATGGCTGGACTTTCCTCCTCTGCTCTCTCTGCCCAGCCTGCTCCCCTCAGGCTCCATGGCTGGACTCTCCTGCTCCCCTCTGTCTCCATGGCTGGACTCTCCTCCTCTGCTCTCTGCTCGGCCTGCTCCCCTCTGTCTCCATGGCTGGACTGTCTTCCTCTGCTCTCTTCCCAGCCTGCTCCCCTCTGTCTTCATGGCTGGACTCTCCTCCTCTGCTCTCTGCCCAGCCAGCTCCCCTCTGTCTCCATGGCTGGACTCTCCTCCTCTGCTATCTCTGCCCAGCCTGCTTCCCTCTGTCTCCTTGGCTTGACTCTCCTCCTCTGCTCTCTCTGCCCAGCCTGCTCCCTTCTGTCTCCATGGCTGGACTCTCCTCCTCTGCTCCCTCTGCCCAATCTGCGCCCCTCTGTCTCCATGGCTGGACTCTCCTCCTCTGCCATCTATGCCCAGCCTGCTCCCCTCTGTCTCCATGGCTGGACTCTCCTCCTCTGCTCTCTCTCCAGCCTGCTGCCCACTGTCTCCATGGCTGGACTCTCCTCCTCTGCTCTCTGCTCAGCCTGCTCCCGTCTGTCTCCATGACTGGACTCTCCTCCTCTGCTCTCTGCTCAGCCTGCTCCCCTCTGTGTCCATTGCTGGACAGTCTTCCGCGTCTCTCTTCCCAGCCTGCTCCCCTCTGTCTCCATGGCTGGAGTGTGCTCCTCTGCTCTCTGCCCAGCCTGCTCCCCTCTCTCTCTATGGCTGGACTCTCCTCCTCTGATCTCTCTTCTCAGCCTGCTCCCCTCTGTCTCCATGGCTGGACTCTCCTCCTCTGCTCTCTCTGCCCAGCCTGCTCCCCTCTATCTCCATTCCTGTACTATCCTCCTCTGCTCTCTCTGCCCAGCCTGCTCCCCTCTGTCTCCATGGCTGGACTCTCCTCCTCTGCACTCCCTGCCCAGTCTGCTCCCTTCTGTCTCCATGGCTGAACTCTCCTCCAATGCCCTCTCTGCACAGCCTGCGCCCCTCTGTCTCCATGGCTGGACAATCCTCCTCTGCTCTCTGGTCGGCCTGCTCCCCTCTGTCTCCAAGGCTGGACTGTCTTCCTCTGCTCTCTTCCAAGCCTGCTCCCCTCTGTCTCCATGGCTGGACTGTCCAAGTCTGCTCTCTGCCCAGCCTGCTCCCCTCTGTCTCTATGGCAGGACTTTCCTCCTCTGCTTCCTCTGCTCAGCCTGCTCCCCTTTGTCTCCATGGCTGGACTCTCCTCCTCTGCTCTCTCTGCCCAGCCTGCTTGCCTCTGTCTCCATGCCTGGACTCTCCTCCTCTGCTCTCTCTGCCCAGCCTGCTCCCCTCTGTCTCCATGGCTGGACTCTCCTCCTCTGCTCTCTCTGCCAAGCCTGCTCCCCTCTGTCTCCATGGCTGGACTCTCCTCCTCTGCTCTCTCTGCCCAGTCTGCTTCCCTCTCTCTCCATGGCTGAAATCTCCTCCTCTGCCCTCTCTGCCCAGCCTGCTCCCCTCTGTCTCCATGGCTGGACTCTCCACCTCTGCTCTCTCTGCCCAGCCTCCTGCCCTCTGTCTCCATAGCTGGACTCTCCTCCTCTGCTCTCTGCTCAGCCTGCTCCCCTCTGTCTCCATGGCTGGACTGTCTTCCTCTGCTCTCTTCACAGACTCCTGCCCAATATCACTATGGCTGGAGTGTCCTCCTCTGCTCTCTGCCCAGCCAGCTCCCCTCTGTCTCTATGGCTGGACTCTCCTCCTCTGATCTCTCTGCCCAGCCTGCTCCCCTCTGTCTCCATGGCTGGACTCTCCTCCTCTGCTCTCTCTGCCTAGCCTGCTCCCCTCTGTCTTCATGCCTGGACTCTCCTCCTCTGCCCTCTCTGCCCAGCCTGCTCCGCGCTGTCTCCATGGCTGGACTCTCCTCCTCTGCTCTCGCTGCCCTCTGTCTCCATGGCTGGACTCTCCTCCTCTGCTCTCTCTGCTCAGCCTGCTCCCCTCTGTCTCCATGGCTGGACTCTCCTCCTCTGCTCTCTCTGCGCACCCTGCTGCCCTCTGTCTCCATGGCTAGACTCTCCTCCTCTGCTCTCTCTTTCCAGCCTGCTCCCCTCTGTCTCCATGGCTGAACTCTCCTCCAATGCCCTCTCTGCCCAGCCTGCTCCCCTCTGTCTCCATGGCTGGACTCTCCTCCTCTGCTCTCTGCTCGGCCTGCTCCCCTCTGTCTCCAAGGCTGGACTGTCTTCCTCTCCTCTCTTCCAAGCCTGCTCCCCTCTGTCTCCAAGGCTGGACTGTCCAAGTCTGCTCTCGGCCCAGCCTGCTCCCCTCTGTCTCTATGGCTGGACTTTCCTCCTCTGCTCCCTCTGCTCAGCCTGCTCCCCTCTGTCTCCATGGCTGGACTCTCCTCCTCTGCCCTCTCTGCCCAGCCTGCTCTTCTCTGTCTCCATGGCTGGACTCTCCTCCTCTGCTCTCTCTTCCCAGCCTGCTGCCCTCTGTCTCCATAGCTGGACTCTCCTCCTCTGCTCTCTGCCCAGCCTGCTCCCCTCTGTCTCCATGGCTGGAGTGTCCTCCTCTGCTCTCTGCCCAGCCTGCTCCCCTCTGTCTCTATGGCTGGACTCTCCTTCTCTGCTCTCTCTGCCCAGTCTGCTCCCCTCTGTCTCCATGGCTGAAATCTCCTCCTCTGCCCTCTCTGCCCAGCCTGCTCCCCTCTGTCTCCATGCCTGGACTCTCCTCTTCTGCTCTCTCTCCAGCCTGCTGCCCTTTGTCTCCATTGCTGGACACTCGTCCTTTGCTCTCTCTGCCCAGCCTGCTGCCCTCTGTCTCCATAGCTGTACTCTCTTCCTCAGCTCTCTGCTCAGCCTGCTCCCCTCTGTCTCCATGGTTGGACTGTCTTCCTCTGCTCTCTTCACAGCCTGCTGCCCTCTGTCTCCATGCCTGGAGTGTCCTCCTCTGCTCTCTCTGCGCAGCCTGCTGCCCTCTGTATCCATCGCTAGACTCTCCTCCCCTGCTCTCTCTTCCCAGCCTGCTCCCCTCTGTCTCCATGGCTGGACTCTCCTCCTCTGCTCTCTGCTCGGCCTGCTCCCCTCTGTCTCCATGGCTGGACTGTCTTCCTCTGCTCTCTTCCCAGCCTACTACCCTCTGTCTCCATGGCTGGACTGTCCAAGTCTGCTCTCTGCTCAGCTTGCTCCTCTCTGTCTCTATGGCTGGACTTTCCTACTCTGCTCTCTCTGCTCAGCCTGCTCCCCTCTGTCTCCATGGCTGGACCATCCTCCTCTGCTCTCTCTGCCCAGCCTGCTCGACTCTGTCTCCATGGCTGGACTCTCCTCCTCTGCTATCTCTGCCCAGCCTGCTCCCCTCTGTCTCCATGGCTGGACTCTCCTCCTCTGCCCTCTCTGCCCAGGCTGCTCCTCTCTGTCTCCATGGCTGGACTCTCCTCCTCTGCTCTCTCTCCAGCCTGCTGCCCTCTGTCTCCATGGCTGGACTCTCCTCCTCTGCTCTCTCTGCCCAGCCTGCTCCCGTCTGTCTACATAGCTGGACTCTCCTCCTCTGCTCTCTGCTCAGCCTGCTCCCCTCTGTCTCCATAGCTAGAATCTCCTCCTCTGCTCCCTCTGCCCAGCCTGCTGCCCTCTGTCTCCATAGCTGGACTCTCCTTCTCTACTCTCTGCCCAGCCTGGTCCCCTCTATCTCCATTCCAGTACTATCCTCCCCTGCTCTTTCTGCCCAGCCTGCTCCGCTCTGTCTCCATGGCTGGACTCTCCTCCTCTGCTCTCTCTGCCCAGTCTGCTCCCTTCTGTCTCCATGGCTGAACTCTCCTCCTCTGCCCTCTCTGCCTAGCCTGCTCCCCTCTGTCTCCATGGCTGGACTCTCCTCCTCTGCTCTCTCTGCCCAGCCTTCTCCCCTCTGTCTCCATGGCTGGACTCTCATCCTCTGCTCTCTCTGCCAAGCCTGCTCCCCTCTGTCTCCATGGCTGGACTCTCCTCCTCTGCTCTTTCTGCCCAGCCTGCTCCCCTCTGTCTCCATGGCTGGACTCTCCTCCTCTGCTCTCTCTGCCCAGCCTGCTCCCTTCAGTCTCCATGGCTGGACTCTCCTGCTCCCCTCTGTCTCCATGGCTGGACTCTCCTCCTCTGCTCTCTTCTCGGCCTGCTCCCCTCTGTCTCCATGGCTGGACTGTCTTCCTCTGCTCTCTTCCCAGCCTGCTCCCCTCAGTCTTCAAGGCTGGACTCTCCTCCTCTGCTCTCTGCCCAGCCAGCTCCCCTCTGTCTCAATGGCTGGACTCTCCTCCTCTGCTCTCCCTGCCCAGCCTGCTCCCCTCTATCTCCATGGCTAGACTCTCCTCCTCTGCCCTCTGCGCCCAGCCTGCTCCCCTCTGTCCCCATGGCTGGACTCTCCTCCTCTGCTCTCTCTCCAGCCTGCTGCCCACTGTCACCATGGCTGGACTCTCCTCCTCTGCTCTCTGCTCAGCCTGCTCCCCTCTGTCTCCATGGCTGGACTCTCCTCCTCTGCTCTCTGCTCAGCCTGCTCCCCTCTGTTTCCATGGCTGGACTGTCTTCCTCTGCTCTCTTCCCAGCCTGCTCCCCTCTATCTCCATGGCTGGAGTGTCCTCCTCTGCTCTCTGCCCAGCCTGCTCCCCTCTGTCTCTATTACTGGACTCTCCTCCTCTGATCTCTCTGCTCAGCCTGCTCCCCTCTGTCTCCATGGCTGGACTCTCCTCCTCTGATCTCTCTGCCCAAACTGCTCCTCTCTTTCTCCATGGCTGGACTCTCCTCCTCTGCTCTCTCTGCACAGCCTGCTGCACTCTGTCTCCATGGCTGGACTCTCCTCCGCTGCTCTCTCTGCCCAGCCTGCTGCACTCTGTCTCCATGGCTGGACTCTCCTCCTCTGCTCTCTCTGCCCAGCCTGCTACACTCTGTCTCCATGGCTGGACTCTCCTCCGCTGCTCTCTCTGCGCAGCCTGCTGCCCTCTGTCTCCATGGCTGGACTCTCCTCCTCTACCCTCTCTGCCCAGCCTGCTCCCCTCTGTCTCCATGGCTGGACTCTCCTCCTCTGCTCTCTCTGCCCAGCTTGCTCCCCTCTGTCTCCATGGCTGGACTCTCCTTCTCTGCTCTCTCTGCCCAGCCTGCTCCCCTCTGTCTCCATGGCTGGACTCTCCTCCTCTACTCTCTCTGCCCAACTTGCTCCTTTCTGTCTCCATGGCTGGACAGTCCTAATCTGCTCTCTCTGCACAGCCTGCTCCGTTCTGTCTCCATGGCTGGACTCTCCTCCTCTGCTCTCTCTGCCCAGCCTGCTGCCCTCTGTCTCCATGGCTGGAGTCTCCTCCACTGCTCTCTGCTCAGCCTGCTCCCCTCTGTCTCCATGGCTGCACTCTCCTCCTCTGCTCTTTCTACTCAGCCTGCTCCCCTCTCTCTCCATGGCTGGACTCTCCTCCTCTGCTCTCTCCCAGCCTGCTCCCCTCTGTCTCCATGGCTGGACTCACCTCCTCTGCTCTCTGCCCAGCCTGCTCCCCTCTGTCTCCATGGCTGGACTCTCCTCCTCTGCTCCCTCTTCCCAGCCTGCTGCCCTCTGTCTCCATGGCTGGTCTTTCCTCATCTACTCTCTCTGCGCTGCCTGCTCTCCTCTCTCTCCATGGCGGGACTCTCCTTTTCTGATCTCTCTACTCCCCTTGGTCTCCATGGCTGGATTCTCCTCCACTGCTCTCTGCTGAGCCTGCTCCCCTCTGTCTTCGTGGCTGGACTCTCCTCCTCTGCTCTCTGCCCAACCTGCTCCCCTCTGTCTCCATGGCTGGACTCTCCTCCTCTGCTCTCTCTGCGCAGCCTGCTCCCCTCTCTCCCATGGCTGGACTCTCCTCCTCTGCTCTTTTTGCCCAGACTGCTCCCCTCGGTCTCCATGGCTGGACTCTCCTCCTCTGCTCTCTCTGCCCAGCCTGCTCCCCTCAGTCTCCATGGCTGGACTCTCCTGCTCCCCTCTGTCTCCATGGCTGGACTCTCCTCCTCTGCTCCCTCTGCCCCATCTGCGCCCCTCTGTCTCCATGGCTGGACTCTCCTCCTCTGCCATCTCTGCCCAGCCTGCTCCCCTCTGTCTCCATGGCTGGACTCTCCTCCTCTGCTCTCTCTCCAGCCTGCTGCCCACTGTCTCCATGGCTGGACTCTCCTCCTCTGCTCTCTGCTCAGCCTGCTCCCCTCTGTCTCCATGACTGGACTCTCCTCCTCTGCTCTCTGCTCAGCCTGCTCCCCTCTGTCTCCATGGCTGGACAGTCTTCCGCGGCTCTCTTCTCAGCCTGCTCCCCTCTGTCTCCATGGCTGGAGTGTGCTCCTCTGCTCTCTGCCCAGCCTGCTCCCCTCTGTCTCTATGGCTGGACTCTCCTCCTCTGATCTCTCTTCTCAGCCTGCTCCCCTCTGTCTCCATGGCTGGACTCTCCTCCTCTGCTCTCTCTGCCCAGTCTGCTCCCCTCTGTCTCCATGGCTGAAATCTCCTCCTCTGCCCTCTCTGCCCAGCCTGCTCTTCTCTGTCTCCATGGCTGGACTCTCCTCCCCTGCTCTCTCTCCAGCCTGCTGCCCTCTGTCTCCATGGCTGGACTCTCCTCCTCTGCTCTCTCTGCCCAGCCTGCTGCCCTCTGTCTCCATAGCTGTACTCTCCTCCTCTGCTCTCTGCTCAGCCTGCTCCCCTCTGTCTCCATGGTTGGACTGTCTTCCTCTGCTCTCTTCCCAGCCTGCTGCCCTCTGTCTCCATGGCTGGAGTGTCCTCCTCTGCTCTCTGCCCAGCCTGCTCCCCTCTGTCTCTATGGCTGGACTCTCCTCCTCTGAACTCTCTGCTTATCCTGCTCCCCTCTGTCTCCATGGCTGGACTCCCCTCCTCTGCTCTCTCTGCCCAGCCTGCTCCCTTCTGTCTCCATGCCTGGACTCTCCTCCTCTGCCCTTTCTGCCCAGCCTGCTCCCCTCTGTCTCCATGGCTGGACTCTCCTCCTCTGCTCTCGCTGCCCTCTGTCTCCATGGCTGGACTCTCCTCCTCTGCTCTCTCTGCGGAGCCTGCTCCCCTCTGTCTCCATGGCTGGACTCTCCTCCTCTGCTCTCTCTGCGCAGCCTGCTGCCCTCTGTCTCCATGGCTAGACTCTCCTCCTCTGCTCTCTCTTCCCAGCCTGCTCCCCTCTGTCTCCATGGCTGAAATCTTCTCCTCTGCCCTCTCTGCCCAGCCTGCTCCCCTCTGTCTCCATGGCTGGACTCTCCTCCTCTGCTCCCTCTTCCCAATCTGCGCCCCTCTGTCTCCATGGCTGGACTCTCCTCCTCTGCCATCTCTGCCCAGCCTGCTCCCCTCTGTCTCCATGGCTGGACTCTCCTCCTCTGCTCTCTCTCCAGCCTGCTGCCCACTGTCTCCATGGCTGGACTCTCTTCCTCTGCTCTCTGCTCAGCCTGCTCCCCTCTGTCTCCATGACTGGACTCTCCTCCTCTGCTCTCTGCTCAGCCTGCTCCCCTCTGTCTCCATGGCTGGACAGTCTTCCGCGGCTCTCTTCCCAGCCTGCTTCCCTCTGTCTCCATGGCTGGAGTGTGCTCCTCTGCTCTCTGCCCAGCCTGCTCCCCTCTGTCTCTATGGCTGGACTCTCCTCCTCTGATCTCTCTTCTCAGCCTGCTCCCCTCTGTCTCCATGGCTGGACTCTCCTCCTCTGCTCTCTCTGCCCAGCCTGCTCCCCTCTATCTCCATTCCTGTACTATCCTCCTCTGCTCTCTCTGCCCAGCCTGCTCCCCTCTGTCTCCATGGCTGGACTCTCCACCTCTGCACTCCCTGCCCAGTCTGCTCCCTTCTGTCTCCATGGCTGAAGTCTCCTCCAATGCCCTCTCTGCACAGCCTGCTCCCCTCTGTCTCCATGGCTGGACAATCCTCCTCTGCTCTCTGGTCGGCCTGCTCCCCTCTGTCTCCAAGGCTGGAATCACCTCCTCTGCTCTCTCTGCCCAGCCTGCTCACCTCTGTCTCTATGGCAGGACTTTCCTCCTCTGCTTCCTCTGCTCAGCCTGCTCCCCTTTGTCTCCATGGCTGGACTCTCCTCCTCTGCTCTCTCTGCCCAGCCTGCTCCCCTCTGTCTCCATGGCTGGACTCTCCTCCTCTGCTCTCTCTGCCCAGCCTGCTCCCCTCTGTCTCCATGGCTGGACTCTCCTCCTCTGCTCTCTCTGCCAAGCCTGCTCCCCTCTGTCTCCATGGCTGGACTCTCCTCCTCTGTTCTCTCTGCCCAGTCTGCTTCCCTCTCTCTCCATGGCTGAAATCTCCTCCTCTGCCCTCTCTGCCCAGCCTGCTCCCCTCTGTCTCCATGGCTGGACTCTCCACCTCTGCTCTCTCTGCCCAGCCTGCTGCCCTCTGTCTCCATAGCTAAACTCACCTCCTCTGCTCTCTGCTCAGCCTGCTCCCCTCTGTCTCCATGGCGGGACTGTCTTCCTCTGCTCTCTTCACAGCCTCCTGCCCAATGTCACCATGGCTGGAGTGTCCTCCTCTGCTCTCTGCCCAGCCTGCTCCCCTCTGTCTCTATGGCTGGACTCTCCTCCTCTGAACTCTGCCCAGCCTGCTCCCCTCTGTCTCCATGGCTGGACTCTCCTCCTCTGCTCTCTCTGCCCAGCCTGCTCCCCTCTGTCTCCATGCCTGGACTCTCCTCCTCTGCCCTCTCTGCCCAGCCTGCTCCGCTCTGTCTCCATGGCTGGACTCTCCTCCTCTGCTCTCGCTGCCCTCTGTCTCCATGGCTGGACTCTCCTCCTCTGCTCTCTCTGCCCAGCCTGCTCCCCTCTGTCTCCATGGCTGGACTCTCCTCCTCTGCTCTCTCTGCGCAGCCTGCTGCCCTCTGTCTCCATGGCTAGACTCTCCTCCTCTGCTCTCTCTTCCCAGCCTGCTCCCCTCTGTCTCCATGGCTGAACTCTCCTCCACTGCCCTCTCTGCCCAGCCTGCTCCCCTCTGTCTCCATGGCTGGACTCTCCTCATCTGCTCTCTGCTCGGCCTGCTCCCCTCTGTCTCCATGGCTGGACTGTCTTCCTCTACTCTCTTCCCAGCCTACTACCCTCTGTCTCCATGGCTGGACTGTCCAAGTCTGCTCTCTGCTCAGCTTGCTCCTCTCTGTCTCTATGGCTGGACTTTCCTACTCTGCTCGCTCTGCTCAGCCTGCTCCCCTCTGTCTCCATGGCTGGACCATCCTCCTCTGCTCTCTCTGCCCAGCCTGCTCGACTCTGTCTCCATGGCTGGACTCTCCTCCTCTGCTATCTCTGCCCAGCCTGCTCCCCTCTGTCTCCATGGCTGGACTCTCCTCCTCTGACCTCTCTGCCCAGGCTCCTCCTCTCTGTCTCCATGGCTGGACTCTCCTCCTCTGCTCTCTCTCCAGCCTGCTGCCCTCTGTCTCCATGGCTGGACTCTCCTCCTCTGCTCTCTCTGCCCAGCCTGCTCCCGTCTGTCTACATAGCTGGACTCTCCTCCTCTGCTCTCTGCTCAGCCTGCTCCCCTCTGTCTCCATAGCTGGACTCTCCACCTCTGCACTCTCTGCCCAGCCTGCTGCCCTCTGTCTCCATAGCTGGACTCTCCTCCTCTGCTCTCTTCCCAGCCTGCTCCCCTCTATCTCCATTCCAGTACTATCCTCCCCTGCTCTTTCTGCCCAGCCTGCTCCCCTCTGTCTCCATGGCTGGACTCTCCTCCTCTGCTCACTCTGCCCAGTCTGCTCCCTTCTGTCTCCATGGCTGAACTCTCCTCCTCTGCCCTCTCTGCCTAGCCTGCTCCCCTGTGTCTCCATGGCTGGACTCTCCTCCTCTGCTCTCTCTGCCAAGCCTTCTCCCCTCTGTCTCCATGGCTGGACTCTCATCCTGTGCTCTCTCTGCCCAGCCTGCTCCCCTCTGTCTCCATGGCTGGACTCTCCTCCTCTGCTCTTTCTGCCCAGCCTGCTCCCCTCTGTCTCCATGGCTGGACTCTCCTCCTCTGCTCTCTCTGCCTAGCGTGCTCCCTTCAGTCTCCATGGCAGGACTCTCCTGCTCCCCTCTGTCTCCATGGCTGGACTCTCCTCCTCTGCTCTCTGCTCGGCCTGCTCCCCTCTGTCTCCATGGCTGGACTGTCTTCCTCTGCACTCTTCCCAGCCTGTTCCCCTCAGTCTTCAAGGTTGGACTCTCCTCCTCTGCTCTCTGCCCAGCCAGCTCCCCTCTGTCTCAATGGATGGACTCTCCTCCTCTGCTCTCTCTCCAGCCTCCTGCCCACTGTCACCATGGCTGGACTCTCCTCCTCTGCTCTCTGCTCAGCCTGCTCCCCTCTGTCTCCATGGCTGGACTCTCCTCCTCTGCCCTCTGCGCCCAGCCTGCTCCTCTCTGTCCCCATGGCTGGACTCTCCTCCTCTGCTCTCTCTCCAGCCTCCTGCCCACTGTCACCATGGCTGGACTCTCCTCCTCTGCTCTCTGCTCAGCCTGCTCCCCTCTGTCTCCATGGCTGGACTCTCCTCCTCTGCTCTCTGCTCAGCCCTGTTCCCCTCTGTCTCCAATGGCTGGACTGTCTTCCTCTGCTCTCTTCCCAGCCTGCTCCCCTCTATCTCCATGGCTGGAGTGTCCTCCTCTTCTCTCTGCCCAGCCTGCTCCCCTCTGTCTCTATTACTGGACTCTCCTCCTCTGATCTCTCTGCTCAGCCTGCTCCCCTCTGTCTCCATGGCTGAAATCTCCTCCTCTGCCCTCTCTGCCCAGCCTGCTCCCCTCTGTCTCCATGGCTGGACTCTCCTCTTCTGCTCTCTCTCCAGCCTGCTGCCCTCTGTCTCCATTGCAGGACACTCGTCCTTTGCTCTCTCTGCCCAGCCTGCTGCCCTCTGTCTCCATAGCTGTACTCTCTTCCTCAGCTCTCTGCTCAGCCTGGTCCCCTCTGTCTCCATGGTTGGACTGTCTTCCTCTGCTCTCTTCCCAGCCTGCTGCCCTCTGTCTCCATGCCTGGAGTGTCCTCCTCTGCTCACTGCCCAGCCTGCTCCCCTCTGTCTCTATGGCTGGACACTCCTCCTCTGATCTCTCTGCTCATCCTGCTCCCCTCTCTCTCCATGGCTGGACTCTCCTCTCTGCTCTCTCTGCCCATCCTGCTCCCCTCTGTCTCCATGCCTGGACTCTCCTCCGCTGCTCACTCTGCGCAGCCTACAGCCCTCTGTCTCCATGGCTGGACTCCTCCTCCTCTACCCTCTCTGCCCAGCCTGCTCCCCTCTGTCTCCATGCCTGGACTCTCCTCCTCTGCCCTCTCTGCCCAGCCTGCTCCGCTCTGTCTCCATGGCTGGACTCTCCTCCTCTGCTCTCGCTGCCCTCTGTCTCCATGGCTGGACTCTCCTCCTCTGCTATCTCTGCCCAGCCTGCTCCCCTCTGTCTCCATGGCTGGACTCTCCTCCTGTGCCCTCTCTGCCCAGGCTGCTCCTCTCTGTCTCCATGGCTGGACTCTCCTCCTCTGCTCTCTCTCCAGCCTGGTGCCCTCTGTCTCCATGGCTGGACTCTCCTCCTCTGCTCTCTCTGCCCAGCCTGCTCCCGTCTGTCTACGTAGCTGGACTCTCCTCCTCTGCTCTCTGCTCAGCCTGCTCCCCTCTGTCTCCGTAGCTAGAATCTCCTCCTCTGCTCTCTCTGCCCAGCCTGCTGCCCTCTGTCTCCATAGCTGGACTCTCCTTCTCTGCTCTCTGCCCAGCCTGCTCCCCTCTATCTCCATTCCAGTACTATCCTCCCCTGCTCTTTCTGCCCAGCCTGCTCCCCTCTGTCTCCATGGCTGGACTCTCCTCCTCTGCTCTCTCTGCCCAGCCTGCTCCCTTCTGTGTCCATGGCTGGACTCTCATCCTCTGCTCTCTCTGCCCAGCCTGCTCCCCTCTGTCTCCATGGCTGGACTCTCCTCCTCTGCTCTTTCTGCCCAGCCTGCTCCCCTCTGTCTCCATGGCTGGACTCTCCTCCTCTGCTCTTTCTGCCCAGCCTGCTCCCCTCTGTCTCCATGGCTGGACTCTCCTCCTCTGCTCTCTCTGCCTAGCCTGCTCCCTTCAGTCTCCATGGCTGGACTCTCCTGCTCCCCTCTGTCTCCATGGCTGGACTCTCCTCCTCTGATCTCTGCTCGGCCTGCTCCACTCTGTCTCCATGGCTGGACTGTCTTCCTCTGCTCTCTTCCCAGCCTGCTCCCCTCAGTCTTCAAGGCTGGACTCTCCTCCTCTGCTCTCTGCCCAGCCAGCTCCCCTCTGTCTCAATGGCTGGACTCTCCTCCTCTGCTCTCCCTGCCCAGCCTGCTCCCCTCTATCTCCATTGCTGGACTCTCCTCCTCTGCCCTCTGCGCCCAGCCTGCTCCCCTCTGTCCCCATGGCTGGACTCTCCTCCTCTGCTCTCTCTCCAGCCTGCTGCCCACTGTCACCATGGCTGGACTCTCCTCCTCTGCTCTCTGCTCAGCCTGCTCCCCTCTGTCTCCATGGCTGGACTGTCTTCCTCTGCTCTCTTCCCAGCCTGCTCCCCTCTATCTCCATGGCTGGAGTGTCCTCCTCTGCTCTCTGCCCAGCCTGCTCCCCTCTGTCTCTATTACTGGACTCTCCTCCTCTGATCTCTCTGCTCAGCCTGCTCCCCTCTGTCTCCATGGCTGGACTCTCCTCCTCTGATCTCTCTGCCCAACCTGCTCCTCTCTTTCTCCATGGCTGGACTCTCCTCCTCTGCTCTCTCTGCACAGCCTGCTGCACTCTGTCTCCATGGCTGGACTCTCCTCCGCTGCTCTCTCTGCCCAGCCTGCTGCACTCTGTCTTTATGGCTGGACTCTCCTCCTCTGCTCTCTCTGCCCAGCCTGCTACACTCTGTCTCCATGGCTGGACTGTCCTCCGCTGCTCTCTCTGCGCAGCCTGCTGCCCTCTGTCTCCATGGCTGGACTCTCCTCCTCTACCCTCTCTGCCCAGCCTGCTCCCCTCTGTCTCCATGGCTGGACTCTCCTCCTCTGCTCTCTCTGCCCAGCCTGCTCCCCTCTGTCTCCATGGCTGGACTCTCCTTCTCTGCTCTCTCTGCCCAACCTGCTCCCCTCTGTCTCCATGGCTGGACTCTCCTCCTTTACTCTCTCTGCCCAACTTTCTCCTTTCTGTCTCCATGGCTGGACAGTCCTAATCTGCTCTCTCTGCACAGCCTGCTCCGTTCTGTCTCCATGGCTGGACTCTCCTCCTCTGCTCTCTCTGCCCAGCCTGCTGCCCTCTGTCTCCATGGCTGGAGTCTCCTCCACTGCTCTCTGCTCAGCCTGCTCCCCTCTGTCTCCATGGCTGCACTCTCCTCCTCTGCTCTTTCTACTCAGCCTGCTCCCCTCTCTCTCCATGGCTGGACTCTCCTCCTCTGCTCTCTCCCAGCCTGCTCCCCTCTGTCTCCATGGCTGGACTCTCCTCCTCTGCTCTCTGCCCAGCCTGCTCCCCTCTGTCTCCATGGCTGGACTCTCCTCCTCTGCTCCCTCTTCCCAGCCTGCTGCCCTCTGTCTCGATGGCTGGTCTTTCCTCATCTGCTCCCTCTGCGCAGCCTGCTCTCCTCTCTCTCCATGGCGGGACTCTCCTTTTCTGATCTCTCTACTCCCCTCGGTCTCCATGGCTGGATTCTCCTCCACTGCTCTCTGCTGAGCCTGCTCCCCTCTGTCTTCGAGGCTGGACTCTCCTCCTCTGCTCTCTGCCCAACCTGCTCCCCTATGTCTCCATGGCTGGACTCTCCTCCTCTGCTCTCTCTGCGCAGCCTGCTCCCCTCTTACTCCATGGCTGGACTCTCCTCCTCTGCTCTTTTTGCCCAGCCTGCTCCCCTCTGTCTCCATGGCTGGACTCTCCTCCTCTGCTCTCTCTGCCCAGGCTGCTCCCCTCAGTCTCCATGGCTGGACTCTCCTGCTCCCCTCTGTCTCCATGGCTGGACTTTCCTACTCTGCTCTCTGCTCGGCCTGCTCCCCTCTGTCTCCATGGCTGGACTCTCTTCCTCTGCTCTCTTCCAAGCCTGCTCCCCTCTGTCTTCATGGCTGGACTCTCCTCCTCTGCTCTCTGCCCAGCCAGCTCCCCTCTATCTCCATGGCTGGACTCTCCTCCTCTGCTCTCTCTGCCCAGCCTGCTTCCCTCTGTCTCCTTGGCTTGACTCTCCTCTTCTGCTCTCCCTGCCCAGCCTGCTCCCTTCTGTCTCCTTGGCTGGACTCTCATCCTCTGCTCCCTCTGCCCAATCTGCGCCCCTCTGTCTCCATGGCTGGACTCTCCTCCTCTGCCATCTCTGCCCAGCCTGCTCCCCTCTGTCTCCATGGCTGGACTCTCCTCCTCTGCTCTCTCTCCAGCCTGCTGCCCACTATCTCCATGGCTGGACTCTCCTCCTCTGCTCTCTGCTCAGCCTGTTCCCCTCTGTCTCCATGACTGGACTCTCCTCCTCTGCTCTCTGCTCAGCGTGCTCCCCTCTGTCTCCATGGCTGGACAGTCTTCCGCGGCTCACTTCCCAGCCTGCTCCCCTCTGTCTCCATGGCTGGAGTGTGCTCCTCTGCTCTCTGCCCAGCCTGCTCCCCTCTGGCTCTATGGCTGGACTCTCCTCCTCTGATCTCTCTTCTCAGCCTGCTACCCTCTGTCTCCATGGCTGGACTCTCCTCCTCTGCTCTCTCTGCCCAGTCTGTTCCCCTCTGTCTCCATGGCTGAAATCTCCTCCTCTGCCCTCTCTGCCCAGCCTGCTCCCCTCTGTCTCCATGGCTGGACTCTCCTCCCCTGCTCTCTCTCCAGCCTGCTGCCCTCTGTCTCCATGGCTGGACTCTCCTCCTCTGCTCTCTCTGCCCAGCCTGCTCCCCTCTATCTCCATTCCAGTACTATCCTCCCCTGCTCTTTCTGCCCAGCCTGCTCCCCTCTGTCTCCATGGCTGGACTCTCCTCCTCTGCTCTCTCTGCCCAGCCTGCTCCCTTCTGTCTCCATGGCTGGACTCTCATCCTCTGCTCTCTCTGCCCAGCCTGCTCCCTTCTGTCTCCATGGCTGGACTCTCCTCCTCTGCTCTTTCTGCCCAGCCTGCTCCCCTCTGTCTCCATGGCTGGACTCTCCTCCTCTGCTCTTTCTGCCCAGCCTGCTCCCCTCTGTCTCCATGGCTGGACTCTCCTCCTCTGCTCTCTCTGCCTAGCCTGCTCCCTTCAGTCTCCATGGCTGGACTCTCCTGCTCCCCTCTGTCTCCATGGCTGGACTCTCCTCCTCTGATCTCTGCTCGGCCTGCTCCGCTCTGTCTCCATGGCTGGACTGTCTTCCTCTGCTCTCTTCCCAGCCTGCTCCCCTCAGTCTTCAAGGCTGGACTCTCCTCCTCTGCTCTCTGCCCAGCCAGCTCCCCTCTGTCTCAATGGCTGGACTCTCCTCCTCTGCTCTCCCTGCCCAGCCTGCTCCCCTCTATCTCCATTGCTGGACTCTCCTCCTCTGCCCTCTGCGCCCAGCCTGCTCCCCTCTGTCCCCATGGCTGGACTCTCCTCCTCTGCTCTCTCTCCAGCCTGCTGCCCACTGTCACCATGGCTGGACTCTCCTCCTCTGCTCTCTGCTCAGCCTGCTCCCCTCTGTCTCCATGGCTGGACTGTCTTCCTCTGCTCTCTTCCCAGCCTGCTCCCCTCTATCTCCATGGCTGGAGTGTCCTCCTCTGCTCTCTGCCCAGCCTGCTCCCCTCTGTCTCTATTACTGGACTCTCCTCCTCTGATCTCTCTGCTCAGCCTGCTCCCCTCTGTCTCCATGGCTGGACTCTCCTCCTCTGATCTCTCTGCCCAACCTGCTCCTCTCTTTCTCCATGGCTGGACTCTCCTCCTCTGCTCTCTCTGCACAGCCTGCTGCACTCTGTCTCCATGGCTGGACTCTCCTCCGCTGCTCTCTCTGCCCAGCCTGCTGCACTCTGTCTTTATGGCTGGACTCTCCTCCTCTGCTCTCTCTGCCCAGCCTGCTACACTCTGTCTCCATGGCTGGACTGTCCTCCGCTGCTCTCTCTGCGCAGCCTGCTGCCCTCTGTCTCCATGGCTGGACTCTCCTCCTCTACCCTCTCTGCCCAGCCTGCTCCCCTCTGTCTCCATGGCTGGACTCTCCTCCTCTGCTCTCTCTGCCCAGCCTGCTCCCCTCTGTCTCCATGGCTGGACTCTCCTTCTCTGCTCTCTCTGCCCAACCTGCTCCCCTCTGTCTCCATGGCGGGACTCTCCTCCTCTACTCTCTCTGCCCAACTTTCTCCTTTCTGTCTCCATGGCTGGACAGTCCTAATCTGCTCTCTCTGCACAGCCTGCTCCGTTCTGTCTCCATGGCTGGACTCTCCTCCTCTGCTCTCTCTGCCCAGCCTGCTGCCCTCTGTCTCCATGGCTGGAGTCTCCTCCACTGCTCTCTGCTCAGCCTGCTCCCCTCTGTCTCCATGGCTGCACTCTCCTCCTCTGCTCTCTCCCAGCCTGCTCCCCTCTGTCTCCATGGCTGGACTCTCCTCCTCTGCTCTCTGCCCAGCCTGCTCCCCTCTGTCTCCATGGCTGGACTCTCCTCCTCTGCTCCCTCTTCCCAGCCTGCTGCCCTCTGTCTCCATGGCTGGTCTTTCCTCATCTGCTCCCTCTGTGCAGCCTGCTCTCCTCTCTCTCCAAGGCGGGACTCTCCTTTTCTGATCTCTCTACTCCCCTGGGTCTCCATGGCTGGATTCTCCTCCACTGCTCTCTGCTGAGCCTGCTCCCCTCTGTCTTCGAGGCTGGACTCTCCTCCTCTGCTCTCTGCCCAACCTGCTCCCCTCTGTCTCCATGGCTGGACTCTCCTCCTCTGCTCTCTCTGCGCAGCCTGCTCCCCTCTTACTCCATGGCTGGACTCTCCTCCTCTGCTCTTTTTGCCCAGCCTGCTCCCCTCTGTCTCCATGGCTGGACTCTCCTCCTCTGCTCTCTCTGCCCAGCCTGCTCCCCTCAGTCTCCATGGCTGGACTCTCCTGCTCCCCTCTGTCTCCATGGCTGGACTTTCCTACTCTGCTCTCTGCTCGGCCTGCTCCCCTCTGTCTCCATGGCTGGACTCTCTTCCTCTGCTCTCTTCCAAGCATGCTCCCCTCTGTCTTCATGGCTGGACTCTCCTCCTCTGCTCTCTGCCCAGCCAGCTCCCCTCTATCTCCATGGCTGGACTCTCCTCCTCTGCTCTCTCTGCCCAGCCTGCTTCCCTCTGTCTCCTTGGCTTGACTCTCCTCCTCTCTCTCTCTGCCCAGCCTGCTCCCTTCTGTCTCCTTGGCTGGACTCTCATCCTCTGCTCCCTCTGCCCAATCTGCGCCCCTCTGTCTCCATGGCTGGACTCTCCTCCTCTGCCATCTCTGCCCAGCCTGCTCCCCTCTGTCTCCATGGCTGGACTCTCCTCCTCTGCTCTCTCTCCAGCCTGCTGCCCACTATCTCCATGGCTGGACTCTCCTCCTCTGCTCTCTGCTCAGCCTGCTCCCCTCTGTCTCCATGACTGGACTCTCCTCCTCTGCTCTCTGCTCAGCGTGCTCCCTCTGTCTCCATGGCTGGACAGTCTTCCGCGGCTCACTTCCCAGCCTGCTCCCCTCTGTCTCCATGGCTGGAGTGTGCTCCTCTGCTCTCTGCCCAGCCTGCTCCCCTCTGGCTCTATGGCTGGACTCTCCTCCTCTGATCTCTCTTCTCAGCCTGCTCCCCTCTGTCTCCATGGCTGGACTCTCCTCCTCTGCTCTCTCTGCCCAGTCTGTTCCCCTCTGTCTCCATGGCTGAAATCTCCTCCTCTGCCCTCTCTGCCCAGCCTGCTCCCCTCTGTCTCCATGGCTGGACTCTCCTCCCCTGCTCTCTCTCCAGCCTGCTGCCCTCTGTCTCCATGGCTGGACTCTCCTCCTCTGCTCTCTCTGCCCAGCCTGCTGCCCTCTGTCTCCATAGCTGTACTCTCCTCCTCTGCTCTCTGCTCAGCCTGCTCCCCTCTGTCTCCATGGTTGGACTGTCTTCCTCTGCTCTCTTTCCCAGCCTGCTGCCCTCTGTCTCCATGGCTGGAGTGTCCTCCTCTGCTCTCTGCCCAGCCTGCTCCCCTCTGTCTCTATGGCTGGACTCTCCTCCTCTGAACTCTCTGCTTATCCTGCTCCCCTCTGTCTCCATGGCTGGACTCCCCTCCTCTGCTCTCTCTGCCCAGCCTGCTCCCTTCTGTCTCCATGCCTGGACACTCCTCCTCTGCCCTTTCTGCCCAGCCTGCTCCCCTCTGTCTCCATGGCTGGACTCTCCTCCTCTGCTCTCGCTGCCCTCTGTCTCCATGGCTGGACTCTCTTCCTCTGCTCTCTCTGCCGAGCCTGCTCCCCTCTGTCTCCATGGCTGGACTCTCCTCCTCTGCTCTCTCTGCGCAGCCTGCTGCCCTCTGTCTCCATGGCTAGACTCTCCTCCTCTGCTCTCTCTTCCCAGCCTGCTCCCCTCTGTCTCCATGGCTGAAATCTTCTCCTCTGCCCTCTCTGCCCAGCCTGCTCCCCTCTGTCTCCAAGGCTGGACTCTCCTCCTCTGCTCTCTGCTCGGCCTGCTCCCCTCTGTCTCCATGGCTAGACTGTCCAACTCTGCTCTCTGCCCAGCCTGCTCCTCTCTGTCTCTATGGCTGGACTTTCCTCCTCTGCTCTCTCTGCTCAGCCTGCTCCCCTCTGTCTCCATGGCTGGACCCTCCTCCTCTGATCTCTCTTCTCAGCCTGCTCCCCTCTGTCTCCATGGCTGAAATCTCCTCCTCTGCCCTCTCTGCCCAGCCTGCTCCCCTCTGTCTCCATGGCTGGACTCTCCTCTTCTGCTCTCTCTCCAGCCTGCTGCCCTCTGTCTCCATTGCTGGACTCTCGTCCTTTGCTCTCTCTGCCCAGCCTGCTGCCCTCTGTCTCCATAGCTGGACTCTCCTCCTCTGCTCTCTGCTCAGCCTGCTTCCCTCTGTCTCCATGGCTGGACTGTCTTCCTCTGCTCTCTTCCCAGCCTGCTGCCCTCTGTCTCCATGGCTGGAGTGTCCTCCTCTGCTCTCTGCCCAGCCTGCTCCCCTCTGTCTCTATGGCTGGACTCTCCTCCTCTGCTCTCTCTGCCCAGCCTGCTCCCCTCAGTCTCCATGGCTGGACTCTCCTGCTCCCCTCTGTCTCCATGGCTGGACTCTCCTCCTCTGCTCTCTGCTCGGCCTGCTCCCCTCTGTCTCCATGGCTGGACTGTCTTCCTCTGCTCTCTTCCCAGCCTGCTCCCCTCTGTCTTCATGGCTGGACTCTCCTCCTCTGCTCTCTGCCCAGCCAGCTCCCCTCTGTCTCCATGGCTGGACTCTCCTCCTCTGCTCTCCCTGCCCAGCCTGCTCCCCTCTATCTCCATGGCTGGACTCTCCTCCTCTGCTCTCTGCCCAGCCTACTTCCCTCTGTCTCCTTGGCTTGACTCTCCTCCTCTGCTCTCTCTCCCCAGACTGCTCCCTTCTGTCTTCATGGCTGGACTCTCCTCCTCTGCTCCCTCTGCCCAATCTGCGCCCCTCTGTCTCCATGGCTGGACTCTCCTCCTCTGCCATCTCTGCCCAGCCTGCTCCCCTCTGTCTCCATGGCTGGACTCTCCTCTTCTGCTCTCTCTCCAGCCTGCTGCCCACTGTCTCCATGGCTGGACTCTCCTCCACTGCTCTCTGCTCAGCCTGCTCCCCTCTGTCTCCATGACTGGACTCTCCTCCTCTGCCCTCTGCTCAGCCTGCTCCCCTCTGTCTCCATGGCTGGACAGTCTTCCGCGGCTCTCTTCCCAGCCTGCTCCCCTCTGTCTCCATGGCTGGAGTGTGCTCTTCTCCTCTCTGCCCAGCCTGCTCCCCTCTGTCTCTATGGCTGGACTCTCCTCCTCTGATCTCTCTTCTCATCCTGCTCCCCTCTGTCTCCATGGCTGGACTCTCCTCCTCTGCTCTCTCTGCCCAGCCTGCTCCCCTCAGTCTCCATGGCTGGACTCTCCTGCTCCCCTCTGTCTCCATGGCTGGACTTTCCTACTCTGCTCTCTGCTCGGCCTGCTCCCCTCTGTCTCCATGGCTGGACTCTCTTCCTCTGCTCTCTTCCAAGCATGCTCCCCTCTGTCTTCATGGCTGGACTCTCCTCCTCTGCTCTCTGCCCAGCCAGCTCCCCTCTATCTCCATGGCTGGACTCTCCTCCTCTGCTCTCTCTGCCCAGCCTGCTTCCCTCTGTCTCCTTGGCTTGACTCTCCTCCTCTGCTCTCTCTGCCCAGCCTGCTCCCTTCTGTCTCCTTGGCTGGACTCTCATCCTCTGCTCCCTCTGCCCAATCTGCGCCCCTCTGTCTCCATGGCTGGACTCTCCTCCTCTGCCATCTCTGCCCAGCCTGCTCCCCTCTGTCTCCATGGCTGGACTCTCCTCCTCTGCTCTCTCTCCAGCCTGCTGCCCACTATCTCCATGGCTGGACTCTCCTCCTCTGCTCTCTGCTCAGCCTGCTCCCCTCTGTCTCCATGACTGGACTCTCCTCCTCTGCTCTCTGCTCAGCGTGCTCCCCTCTGTCTCCATGGCTGGACAGTCTTCCGCGGCTCACTTCCCAGCCTGCTCCCCTCTGTCTCCATGGCTGGAGTGTGCTCCTCTGCTCTCTGCCCAGCCTGCTCCCCTCTGGCTCTATGGCTGGACTCTCCTCCTCTGATCTCTCTTCTCAGCCTGCTCCCCTCTGTCTCCATGGCTGGACTCTCCTCCTCTGCTCTCTCTGCCCAGTCTGTTCCCCTCTGTCTCCATGGCTGAAATCTCCTCCTCTGCCCTCTCTGCCCAGCCTGCTCCCCTCTGTCTCCATGGCTGGACTCTCCTCCCCTGCTCTCTCTCCAGCCTGCTGCCCTCTGTCTCCATGGCTGGACTCTCCTCCTCTGCTCTCTCTGCCCAGCCTGCTGCCCTCTGTCTCCATAGCTGTACTCTCCTCCTCTGCTCTCTGCTCAGCCTGCTCCCCTCTGTCTCCATGGTTGGACTGTCTTCCTCTGCTCTCTTCCCAGCCTGCTGCCCTCTGTCTCCATGGCTGGAGTGTCCTCCTCTGCTCTCTGCCCAGCCTGCTCCCCTCTGTCTCTATGGCTGGACTCTCCTCCTCTGAACTCTCTGCTTATCCTGCTCCCCTCTGTCTCCATGGCTGGACTCCCCTCCTCTGCTCTCTCTGCCCAGCCTGCTCCCTTCTGTCTCCATGCATGGACACTCCTCCTCTGCCCTTTCTGCCCAGCCTGCTCCCCTCTGTCTCCATGGCTGGACTCTCCTCCTCTGCTCTCGCTGCCCTCTGTCTCCATGGCTGGACTCTCTTCCTCTGCTCTCTCTGCCGAGCCTGCTCCCCTCTGTCTCCATGGCTGGACTCTCCTCCTCTGCTCTCTCTGCGCAGCCTGCTGCCCTCTGTCTCCATGGCTAGACTCTCCTCCTCTGCTCTCTCTTCCCAGCCTGCTCCCCTCAGTCTCCATGGCTGAAATCTTCTCCTCTGCCCTCTCTGCCCAGCCTGCTCCCCTCTGTCTCCAAGGCTGGACTCTCCTCCTCTGCTCTCTGCTCGGCCTGCTCCCCTCTGTCTCCATGGCTAGACTGTCCAACTCTGCTCTCTGCCCAGCCTGCTCCTCTCTGTCTCTATGGCTGGACTTTCCTCCTCTGCTCTCTCTGCTCAGCCTGCTCCCCTCTGTCTCAATGGCTGGACCCTCCTCCTCTGATCTCTCTTCTCAGCCTGCTCCCCTCTGTCTCCATGGCTGAAATCTCCTCCTCTGCCCTCTCTGCCCAGCCTGCTCCCCTCTGTTCCATGGCTGGACTCTCCTCTTCTGCTCTCTCTCCAGCCTGCTGCCCTCTGTCTCCATTGCTGGACTCTCGTCCTTTGCTCTCTCTGCCCAGCCTGCTGCCCTCTGTCTCCATAGCTGGACTCTCCTCCTCTGCTCTCTGCTCAGCCTGCTTCCCTCTGTCTCCATGGCTGGACTGTCTTCCTCTGCTCTCTTCCCAGCCTGCTGCCCTCTGTCTCCATGGCTGGAGTGTCCTCCTCTGCTCTCTGCCCAGCCTGCTCCCCTCTGTCTCTATGGCTGGACTCTCCTCCTCTGCTCTCTCTGCCCAGCCTGCTCCCCTCAGTCTCCATGGCTGGACTCTCCTGCTCCCCTCTGTCTCCATGGCTGGACTCTCCTCCTCTGCTCTCTGCTCGGCCTGCTCCCCTCTGTCTCCATGGCTGGACTGTCTTCCTCTGCTCTCTTCCCAGCCTGCTCCCCTCTGTCTTCATGGCTGGACTCTCCTCCTCTGCTCTCTGCCCAGCCAGCTCCCCTCTGTCTCCATGGCTGGACTCTCCTCCTCTGCTCTCCCTGCCCAGCCTGCTCCCCTCTATCTCCATGGCTGGACTCTCCTCCTCTGCTCTCTGCCCAGCCTACTTCCCTCTGTCTCCTTGGCTTGACTCTCCTCCTCTGCTCTCTCTCCCCAGACTGCTCCCTTCTGTCTTCATGGCTGGACTCTCCTCCTCTGCTCCCTCTGCCCAATCTGCGCCCCTCTGTCTCCATGGCTGGACTCTCCTCCTCTGCCATCTCTGCCCAGCCTGCTCCCCTCTGTCTCCATGGCTGGACTCTCCTCCTCTGCTCTCTCTCCAGCCTGCTGCCCACTGTCTCCATGGCTGGACTCTCCTCCGCTGCTCTCTGCTCAGCCTGCTCCCCTCTGTCTCCATGACTGGACTCTCCTCCTCTGCTCTCTGCTCAGCCTGCTCCCCTCTGTCTCCATGGCTGGACAGTCTTCCGCGGCTCTCTTCCCAGCCTGCTCCCCTCTGTCTCCATGGCTGGAGTGTGCTCTTCTCCTCTCTGCCCAGCCTGCTCCCCTCTGTCTCTATGGCTGGACTCTCCTCCTCTGATCTCTCTTCTCATCCTGCTCCCCTCTGTCTCCATGGCTGGACTCTCCTCCTCTGCTCTCTCTGCCCAGCCTGCTCCCCTCTGTCTCCATGGCTGGACTCTCCACCTCTGCACTCCCTGCCCAGTCTGCTCCCTTCTGTCTCCATGGCTGAAGTCTCCTCCAATGCCCTCTCTGCACAGCCTGCGCCCCTCTTTCTCCATGGCTGGACAATCCTCCTCTGCTCTCTGGTCGGCCTGCTCCCCTCTGTCTCCAAGGCTGGACTGTCTTCCTCTGCTCTCTTCCAAGCCTGCTCCCCTCTGTCTCCATGGCTGGACTGTCCAAGTCTGCTCTCTGCCCAGGCTGCTCCCCTCTGTCTCTATGGCAGGACTTTCCTCCTCTGCTTCCTCTGCTCAGCCTGCTCCCCTTTGTCTCCATGGCTGGACTCTCCACGACTGCTCTCTCTGCCCAGCCTGCTCCCCTCTGTCTGCATGGCTGGACTATCCTCCTCTGCTCTCTCTGCCCTGCCTGCTCCCCTCTATCTCCATGGCTGGACTCTCCTCCTCTGCTCTCTCTGCCAGCATTCTCCCCTCTGTCTCCATGGCTGGACTCTCCTCCTCTGCTCTCTCTGCGCAGCCTGCTGCCCTCTGTCTCCATGGCTAGACTCTCCTCCTCTGCTCTCTCTGCCCAGCTTGCTCCCCTCTGTCTCCATGGCTGGACTCTCCTCCTCTGCTCTCTCTGCCCAGCCTGCTCACCTCTGTCTCCATGGCTGGACTCTCCTCCTCTGCTCCCTCTGCCCAATCTGCTCCCCTCTGTCTCCATGGCTGGACTGTCCTCCTCTGCTCTCTGCTCGGCCTGCTCCCCTCTGTTTCCATGGCTGGACTGTCTTCCTCTGCTCTCTTCCCAGCCTACTACCCTCTGTCTCCATGGCTGGACTGTCCTAGTCTGCTCTCTGCCCAGCCTGCTCCTCTCTGTCTCTATGGCTGGACTTCCCTCCTCTGCTCACTCTGTTCACCCTGCTCCCCTCTGTCTCCATGGCTGGACCTTCTTCCTCTGCTCTCTCTCCCCAGCCTGCTCCCCTCTGTCTCCTTGGCTGGACTCTCCTCCTCTGCTTTCTCTGCCAAGCCTGCTCTCCTCTGTCTCCATGGATGGACTCTCCTCCTCTGCTCTCTCTGCCCAGTCTGCTCCCCTCTGTCTCCATGGCTGAACTCTCCTCCTCTGCTATCTCTGCCCAGCCTGCTCCCCTCTGTCTCCATGGCTGGACTCTCCTCCTCTGCTATCTCTGCCCAGCCTGCTCCCCTCTGTCTCCATGGCTGGACTCTCCTCCTCTGCCCTCTCTGCCCAGGCTGCTCCACTCTGTCTCCATGGCTGGACTCTCCTCCTCTGCTCTCTCTCCAGCCTGCTGCCCTCTGTCTCCATGGCTGGACTCTCCTCCTCTGCTCTCTCTGCCCAGCCTGCTCCCGTCTGTTTACATAGCTGGACTCTCCTCCTCTGCTCTCTGCTCAGCCTGCTCCCCTCTGTCTCCATAGCTGGACTCTCCTCCTCTGCTCTCTCTGCCCAGCCTGCTGCCCTCTGTCTCCATAGCTGTACTTTCCTCCTCTGCTCTCTGCCCAGCCTGCTCCCCTCTATCTCCATTCCAGTACTATCCTCCCCGGCTTTTTCTGCCCAGCCTGCTCCCCTCTGTCTCCATGGCTGGACTCTCCTCCTCTGCTCTCTCTGCCCAGTCTGCTCCCTTCTGTCTCCATGGCTGAACTCTCCTCCTCTGCCCTCTCTGCCTAGCCTGCTCCCCTCTGTCTCCATGGCTGGACTCTCCTCCTCTGCTCTCTCTGCCAAGCCTGCTCCCCTCTGTCTCCATGGCTGGACTCTCATCCTCTGCTCTCTCTGCCCAGCCTGCTCCCCTCTATCTCCATGGCTGGACTCTCCTCCTCTGCCCTCTGCGCCCAGCCTGCTCCCCTCTGTCCCCATGGCTGGACTCTCCTCCTCTGCTCTCTCTCCAGCCTGCTGTCCACTGTCACCATGGCTGGACTCTCCTCCTCTGCTCTCTGCTCAGCCTGCTCCCCTCTGTTACCATGGCTGGACTCTCCTCCTCTGCTCTCTGCTCAGCCTTCTCCCCTCTGTCTCTATGGCTGGACTGTCTTCCTCTGCTCTCTTCCCAGCCTGCTCCCCTCTATCTCCATGGCTGGAGTGTCCTCCTCTGCTCTCTGCCCAGCCTGCTCCCCTCTGTCTCTATTACTGGACTCTCCTCCTCTGATCTCTCTGCTCAGACTGCTCCCCTCTGTCTCCATGGCTGGACTCTCCTCCTCTGATCTCTCTGCCCAGCCTGCTCCCCTCTATCTCCATTCCTGGACTATCCTCCTCTGCTCTCTCTGCCCAGCCTGCTCCCTTCTGTCTCCATGGCTAGACTCTTCTCCTCTGCTCTCTCTGCCCAGTCTGCTCCCTTCTGTCTCCATGGCTGAACTCTCCTCCAATGCCCTCTCTGCCCAGCCTGCTCCCCTCTGTCTCCATGGCTGGACTCTCCTCCTCTGCTCTCTGCTCGGCCTGCTCCCCTCTGTCTCCAAGGCTGGACTGTCTTCCTCTACTCTCTTCCAAGCCTGCTCCCCTATGTCACCAAGGCTGGACTGTCCAAGTCTGCTCTCTGCCCAGCCTGCTCCCCTCTGTCTCTATGGCTGGACTTTCCTCCTCTGCTCACTCTGCTCAGCCTGCTCCCCTCAGTCTCCATGTCTGGACTCTCCTCCTCTGCTCTCTCTGCCCAGCCTGCTCCCCTCTGTCTCCATGGCTGGACTCTCCTCCTCTGCTCTCTCTGCCAAGCCTGCTCCCCTCTGTCTCCATGGCTGGACTCCCCTCCTCTGCTCTCTCTGCCCAGTCTGCTCCCCTCTTTCTCCATGGCTGAAATCTCCTCCTCTGCCCTCTCTGCCCAGCCTGCTCTTCTCTGTCTCCATGGCTGGACTCTCCTCCTCTGCTCTCTCTGCCCAGCCTGCTGCCCTCTGTCTCCATGGCTGGACTCTCCAACTCTGCTCTCTGCCCAGCCTGCTCCCCTCTGTCTCCATGGCTGGAGTGTCCTCCTCTGCTCTCTGCCCAGCCTGCTCCCCTCTGTCTCTATGGCTGGACTCTCCTCCTCTGCTCTCTCTGCCCAGTCTGCTCCCCTCTGTCTCCATGGCTGAAATCTCCTCCTCTGCCCTCTCTGCCCAGCCTGCTCCCCTCTGTCTCCATGGCTGGACTCTCCTCTTCTGCTCTCTCTCCAGCCTGCTGCCCTCTGTCTCCATTGCTGGACTCTCGTCCTTTGCTCTCTCTGCCCAGCCTGCTGCCCTCTGTCTCCATAGCTGTACTCTCTTCCTCTGCTCTCTGCTCAGCCTGCTCCCCTCTGTCTCCATGGTTGGACTGTCTTCCTCTGCTCTCTTCCCAGCCTGCTGCCCTCTGTCTCCATGCCTGGAGTGTCCTCCTCTGCTCTCTGCCCAGCCTGCTACCCTCTGTCTCTATGGCTGGACTCTCCTCCTCTGATCTCTCTGCTCATCCTGCTCCACTCTCTCTCCATGGCTGGACTCTCCTCCTCTGATCTCTCTGCCCAGCCTGCTCCCCTCTGTCTCCATGCCTGGACTCTCCTCCTCTGCCCTCTCTGCCCAGCCTGCTGCCCTCTGTCTCCATGGCTGGACTCTCCTCCTCTGCTCTCGCTGCCCTCTGTCTCCATGGCTGGACTCTCCTCCTCTGCTCTCTCTACCCAGCCTGCTCCCCTCTGTCTCCACGGCTGGACTCTCCTCCTCTGCTCTCTCTGCCCAGCCTGCTCCCCTCTGTCTCCATAGCTGGACTCTCCACCTCTGCTCTCTGCTCGGCCTGCTCCCCTCTGTCTCCATGGCTGGACTGTCTTCCTCTGCTCTCTTCCCACCCTGCTCCCCTCTGTCTCCATGGCTGGACTCTCCTCCTATGCTCTCTCTGCCCAGCCTGCTCTTCTCTGTCTCCATGGCTGAACTCTTCTCCTCTGCTCTCTCTGCCCAGCCTGCTCCCCTCTGTCTCCATGGCTGGACTCTCCTCCTCTGCTCTCTCTGCGCAGCCCTCTGCCCTCTGTCTCCATGGCTAGACTCTCCTCCTCTGCTCTCTCTGCCCAGCTTGCTCCCCTCTGGCTCCATGGCTGGACTCTCCTCCTCTACTCTCTCTGCCCAACCGGCTCCTCTCTTTCTCCAAGGCTGGACTCTCCTTCTCTGCTCTCTCTGCCCAGCCTGCTGCACTCTGTCTCCATGGCTGGACTCTCCTCCGCTGCTCTCTCTGCGCAGCCTGCTGCCCTCTGTCTCCATGGCTGGACTGTCCTCCTCTGCTCTCTCTGCCCAGCCTGCTCCCCTCTGTCTCCATGGCTGGACTCTCCTCCTCTGTTCTCTCTGCCCAGCCTGCTCCCCTCTGTCTCCATGGCTGGACTCTCCTTCTCTGCTCTCTGTGCCCAGCCTGCTACCCTCTGTCTCCATGGATGGACTGTCCTCCTCTACTCTCTCTGCCCAACTTGCTCTTTTCTGTCTCCATGGCTGGACGGTCCTCCTCTGCTCTCTCTGCCCAGCCTGCTCCGTTCTGTCTCCATGGCTGGACTCTCCTCCTCTGCTCTCTCTGCCCAGCTTGCTCACCTCTGTCTCCATGGCTGGACTCTCCCCCACTGCTCTCTGCTCAGCCTGCTCCTCTCTGTCTCCATGGCTGGACTCTCCTCCTCTGCTCTTTCACCTCAGCCTGCTCCCCTCTGTCTCCATGGCTAGACTCTCCTCCTCTACTCTCTCTGCCCAGCCTGCTCCCCTCTGTCTCTATGGCTGGACTCTCCTCCTCTGCTCTCTGCCCAGCCTGCTCCCCTCTGTCTCCATGGCTGGACTCTCCTCTTCTGCTCTCTGCCCAGCCTGCTCCCCTCTGTCTCCATGGCTGGACTCTCCTCCTCAGCTCTCTCTTCCCAGCCTGCTGCCCTCTGTCTCCATGGCTGGTCTCTCCTCATCTGCTCTCTCTGTACAGCCTGTTCTCCTCTCTCTCCATGGCTGGACTCTCCTTCTCTGATCTTTCTACTCCCCTCCGTCTCCATGGCTGGATTCTCCTCCACTGCTCTATGCTGAGCCTGCTCCCCTGTGTCTCCGAGGCTGGACTCTCCTCCTCTGCTCTCTGCCCAGCCTGCTCCCCTCTGTCTCCATGGCTGGACTCTCCTCCTCTTCTCTCTCTGTGCAGCCTGCTCCCCTCTGTCTCCATGGCTGGAATCTCCTCCTCTGCTCTTTCTGCCCAGCCTGCTCCCCTCTGTCTCCATGGCTGGACTCTCCTCCTCTGCTCTCTCTGCCCAGCCTGCACACTCAGTCTCCATGGTTGGACTCTCCTGCTCCCCTCTGTCTCCATGGCTGGACTCTCCTCTCTGCTCTCTGCTCGGCCTGCTCCCCTCTGTCTCCATGGCTGGACTGTCTTCCTCTGCTCTCTTCCCAGCCTGCTCCCCTCTGTCTTCATTGCTGGACTCTCCTCCTCTGCTCTCTGCCCAGCCAGCTCCCGTCTGTCTCCATGGCTGGACTCTCCTTCTCTGCTCTCCCAGCCCAGCCTGCTCCCCTCTATCTCCATGGCTGGACTCTCCTCCTCTGCTCTATCTGCCCAGCCTGCTCCCCTCAGTCTCCATGGCTGGACTCTCGTCCTCTGCTCTCTCTGCCCAGCCTTCTCACCTATGTCTCCATGGCTAGACTCTCCTCCTCTGCTCCCTCTGCCCAATCTGCTCCCCTCTGTCTCCATGGCTGGACTCTCCTCCTCTGCCCTCTGTGCCCAGCCTGCTCCCCTCTGTCTCCATGGCTGCACTCTCCTCCTCTGCTCGCTCTCCAGCGTGCTGCCCACTGTCTCCACGGCTGGACTCTCCTCCTCTGCTCTCTGCTCAGCCTGCTCCCCTCTGTCTCCATGGCTGGACTCTCCTCCTCTGCTCTCTGCTCGGCCTGCTCCCCTCTGTCTCCATGGCTGGACTGTCTTCCTCTACTCTCTTCCCAGCCTGCTCCCCTCTGTCTCCATGGCTGGAGTGTCCTCCTCTGCGCTCTGCCCAGCCTGCTCCCCTTTGTCTCTATGGCTGGACTCTCCTCCTCTGATCTCTATGCTCAGCCTGCTCCCCTCTGTCTCCATGGCTGGACTCTCCTCCTCTGCTCTCACTGCCCAGCCTGCTCCCCTCTATCTCCATTCCTGGACTATCCTCCTCTGCTCTCTCTGCCCAGCCTGCTCCCCTCTGTCTCCATGGCTAGACTCTCCTCCTCTGCTCTCTCTGCCCAGTCTGCTCCCTTCTGTCTCCATGGCTGAACTCTCCTCCAATGCCCTCTCTGCCCAGCCTGCTCCCCTCTGTCTCCATGGCTGGACTCTCCTCCTCTGCTCTCTGCTCGGCCTGCTCCCCACTGTCTCCAAGGCTGGACTGTCTTCCTCTGCTCTCTTCCCAGCCTGCTCCCCTCTGTCTCCATGGCTGGACTGTCCTTGTCTGCTCTCTGCCCAGCCTGCTCCCCTCTGTCTCCATGGCTGGACTCTCCTCCTCTGCTCTCTCTGCCAAGCCTGCTCCCCTCAGTCTCCATGGCTGGACTCTCCTCCTCTGCTCTCTCTGCCCAGTCTGCTCCCCTCTGTCTCCATGGCTGAAATCTCCTCCTCTGCCCTCTCTGCCCAGCCTGCTCCCCTCTGTCTCCATGGCTGGACTCTCCTCCCCTGCTCTCTCTCCAGCCTGCTGCCCTCTGACTCCATTGCTGGACTCTCGTCCTTTGCTCTCTCTGCCCAGCCTGCTGCCCTCTGTCTCCATAGCTGTACTCTCTTCCTCTGCTCTCTGCTCAGCCTGCTCCCCTCTGTCTCCATGGTTGGACTGTCTTCCTCTGCTCTCTTCCCAGCCTGCTGCCCTCTTCTTCATGCCTGGAGTGTCCTCCTCTGCTCTCTGCCCAGCCTGCTCCCCTCTGTCTCTATGGCTGGACTCTCCTCCTCTGATCTCTCTGCTCATCCTGCTCCCCTCTCTCTCCATGGCTGGACTCTCCTCCTCTGCTCTCTCTGCCCAGCCTGCTCTCCTCTGTCTCCATGCCTGGACTCTCCTCCTCTGCCCTTTCTGCCCAGCCTGCTCCCCTCTGTCTCCATGGCTGGACTCTCCTCCTCTGCTCTCGCTGCCCTCTGTCTCCATGGCTGGACTCTCCTCCTCTGCTCTCTCTGCCGAGCCTGCTCCCCTCTGTCTCCATGGCTGGACTCTCCTCCTCTGCTCTCTCTCCAGCCTGCTGACCTCTGTCTCCAGGGCTGGACTGTCTTCCTCTGCTCTCTTCCCAGACTGCTCCCCTCTGTCTCCATGGCTTGAGTGTCCTCCTCTGCTCTCTGCCCAGCCTGCTCCCCTCTGTCTCTATGGCTGGACTCTCGTTCTCTGCTCTCTCTGCACAGTATGCTCCCCTCTGTCTGCATGGCTGGACTATCCTCCTCTGCTCTCTCTGCCCAGACTGCTCCCCTCTATCTCCATGGCTGGACTCTCCTCCTCTGCTCTCTCTGCCAGCCTTCTCCCCTCTGTCTCCATGGCTGGACTCTCCTCCTCTGCTCTCTCTGCGCAGCCTGCTGCCCTCTGTCTCCATGGCTAGACTCTCCTCCTCTGCTCTCTCTGTCCAGCTTGCTCCCCTCTGTCTCCATGGCTGGACTCTCCTCCTCTGCTCTCTCTGCCCAGCCTGCTCACCTCTGTCTCCATGGCTGGACTCTCCTCCTCTGCTCCCTCTGCCCAATCTGCTCCCCTCTGTCTCCATGGCTGGACTCTCCTCCTCTGCTCTCTGCTCGGCCTGCTCCCCTCTGTCTCCATGGCTGGACTGTCTTCCTCTGCTCTCTTCCCAGCCTACTACCCTCTGTCTCCATGGCTGGACTGTCCTAGTCTGCTCTCTGCCCAGCCTGCTCCTCTCTGTCTCTATGGCTGGACTTCCCTCCTCTGCTCACTCTGCTCACCCTGCTCCCCTCTGTCTCCATGGCTTGACCTTCTTCCTCTGCTCTCTCTCCCCAGCCTGCTCCCCTCTGTCTCCTTGGCTGGACTCTCCTCCTCTGCTTTCTCTCCCAAGCCTGCTCTCCTCTGTCTCCATGGCTGGACTCTCCTCCTCTGCTCTCTCTGCCCAGTCTGCTCCCCTCTGTCTCCATGGCTGAACTCTCCTCCTCTGCCCTCTCTACCCAGCCTGCTCCCCTCTGTCTCCATGGCTGGACTCTCCTCCTCTGGTCTCTCTCCAGCCTGCTGCCCTCTGTCTACATGGCTGAACTCTCCTCCTCTGCTCTCTCTGCCAAGCCTGCTCCCCTCTGTCTCCATATCTGGACTCTCCTCCTCTGTTCTCTGCTCAGCCTGCTCCCCTCTGTCTCCATGGCTGGACTCTCCTCCTCTGCTCTCTGCTCGGCCTGCTCCCCTCTGTCTCCATGGCTGGACTGTTTTCCTCTTCTCTCTTCCCAGCCTGCTCCCCTCTGTCTCCATGGCTTGAGTGTCCTCCTCTGCTCTCTGCCCAGCCTGCTCCCCTCTGTCTCTATGGCTAGACTCTCCTCCTCTGCTCTCTCTGCACAGTATGCTCCCCTCTGTCTCCATGGCTGGACTATTCTCCTCTGCTCCCTCTGCCCAGCCTGCTCGACTCTGTCTCCATGGCTGGACTCTCCTCCTCTGCTCTCTCTGCCCAGCCTGCTCCCCTCTGTCTCCATGGCTGGACTCTCCTCCTCTGTTCTCTCTGCGCAGCCTGCTGCCCTCTGTCTCCATGGCTAGACTCTCCTCCTCTTCTCTCTCTGCCCAGCTTGCTCCCCTCTGTCTCCATGGCTGGACTCTCCTCCTCTGCTCTCTCTGCCCAGCCTGCTCACCACTGTCTCCATGGCTGGACTCTCCTCCTCTGCTCCCTCTGCCCAATCTTCTCCCCTCTGTCTCCATGGCAGGACTCTCCTCCTCTGCTCTTTCACCTCAGCCTGCTCCCCTCTGTCTCCATGGCTAGACTCTCCTCCTCTACTCTCTCTGCCCAGCCTGCTCCCCTCTGTCTCTATGGCTGGACTCTCCTCCTCTGCACTCTTTGCCCACCCTGCTCCCCTCTGTCTCCATGGCTGGACTCTCCTCTTCTGCTCTCTGCCCAGCCTGCTCCCCTCTGTCTCCATGGCTGGACTCTCCTCCTCTGCTCTCTCTTCCCAGCCTGCTGCCTTCTGTCTCCATGGCTGGTTTCTCCTCATCTGCTGTCTCTGTACAGCCTGTTCTCCTCTCTCTCCATGGCTGGACTCTCCTTCTCTGATCTCTCTACTCCCCTCGGTCTCCATGGCTGGATTCTCCTCCACTGCTCTATGCTGAGCCTTCTCCCCTGTGTCTCCATGGCTGGACTCTCCTCCTCTTCTCTCTCTGTGCAGCCTGCTCCCCTCTGTCTCCATGGCTGGACTCTCCTCCTCTGCTCTTCTGTCCAGCAAGCTCCCCTCTATCTCTATTCCTGGACTATCCTCCTCTGCTCTCTCTGCCCTGCCTGCTCCCCTCTGTCTCCATGGCTGGACTGTCTTCCTCTTCTCTCTTCCCAGCCTGCTCCCCTCTGTCTCCATGGCTTGAGTGTCCTCCTCTGCTCTCTGCCCAGCCTGCTCCCCTCTGTCTCTATGGCTGGACTCTCCTCCTCTGCTCTCTCTGCACAGTATGCTCCCCTCTGTCTCCATGGCTGGACTATCCTCCTCTGCTCCCTCTGCCCAGCCTGCTCGACTCTGTCTCCATGGCTGGACTCTCCTCCTCTGCTCTCTCTGCCCAGCCTGCTCCCCTCTGTCTCCATGGCTGGACTCTCCTCCTCTGCTCTCTCTGCGCAGCCTGCTGCCCTCTGTCTCCATGGCTAGACTCTCCTCCTCTTCTCTCTCTGCCCAGCTTCTCCCCTCTGTCTCCATGGCTGGACTCTCCTCCTCTGCTCTCTCTGCCCAGCCTGCTCACCTCTGTCACCATGGCTGGACTCTCCTCCTCTGCTCCCTCTGCCCAATCTGCTCCCCTCTATCTCCATGGCTGGACTCTCCTCCTCTGCCCTCTGTGCCCAGCCTGCTCCCCTCTGTCTCCATGGCTGGACTCTCCTCCTCTGCTCGCTCTCCAGCGTGCTGCCCACTGTCTCCATTGCTGGACTCTCCTCCTCTGCTCCCTCTGCCCAATCTTCTCCCCTCTGTCTCCATGGCAGGACTCTCCTCCTCTGCTCTTTCACCTCAGCCTGCTCCCCTCTGTCTCCATGGCTAGACTCTCCTCCTCTACTCTCTCTGCCCAGCCTGCTCCCCTCTGTCTCTATGGCTGGACTCTCCTCCTCTGCACTCTTTGCCCAGCCTGCTCCCCTCTGTCTTCATGGCTGGACTCTCCTCCTCTGCTCTCTGTCCAGCCTGCTCCCCTCTGTCTCCATGGCTGGACTCGCCTCCTCTGCTCTCTCTGCCCACCCTGCTCCCCTCTGTCTCCATGGCTGGACTCTCCTCTTCTGCTCTCTGCCCAGCCTGCTCCCCTCTGTCTCCATGTCTGGACTCTCCTCCTCTGCTCTCTCTTCCCAGCCTGCTGCCCTCTGTCTCCATGGCTGGTCTCTCCTCATCTGCTCTCTCTGTACAGCCTGTTCTCCTCTCTCTCCATGGCTGGACTCTCCTTCTCTGATCTCTCTACTCCCCTCGGTCTCCATGGCTGGATTCTCCTCCACTGCTCTATGCTGAGCCTGCTCCCCTGTGTCTCCATGGCTGGACTCTCCTCCTCTTCTCTCTCTGTGCAGCCTGCTCCCCTCTGTCTCCATGGCTGGACTCTCCTCCTCTGCTCTTTATGCCCAGCCTGCTCCCCTCTGTCTCCATGGCTGGACTCTCCTCCTCTGCTCTCTCTGCCCCGCTGCTCCCCTCAGTCTCCATGGCTGGACTCTCCTGCTCCCCTCTGTCTCCATGGCTGGACTCTCCTCCTCTGCTCTTTATGCCCAGCCTGCTCCCCTCTGTCTCCATGGCTGGACTCTCCTCCTCTGCTCTCTGCCCAGCCTGCTCCCCTCAGTCTCCATGGCTGGACTCTCCTGCTCCCCTCTGTCTCCATGGCTGGACTCTCCTCTCTGCTCTCTGCTCGGCCTGCTCCCCTCTGTCTCCATGGCTGGACTGTCTTCCTCTGCTCTCTTCCCAGCCTGCTCCCCTCTGTCTTCATGGCTGGACTCTCCTCCTCTGCTCTCTGCCCAGCCAGCTCCAGTCTGTCTCCATGGCTGGACTCTCCTTCTCTGCTCTCCCAGCCCAGCCTGCTCCCCTCTATCTCCATGGCTGGACTCTCCTCCTCTGCTCTATCTGCCCAGCCTTCTCCCCTCCGTCTCCATGGCTGGACTCTCCTCCTCTGCTCTCTCTGCCCAGCCTGCTCACCTCTGTCTCCATGGCTGGACTCTCCTCCTCTGCTCCCTCTGCCCAATCTGCTCCCCTCTATCTCCATGGCTGGACTCTCCTCCTCTGCCCTCTGTGCCCAGCCTGCTCCCCTCTGTCTCCATGGCTGGACTCTCCTCCTCTGCTCGCTCTCCAGCGTGCTGCCCACTGTCTCCACGGCTGGACTCTCCTCCTCTGCTCTCTGCTCAGCCTGCTCCCCTCTGTCTCCATGGCTGGACTCTCCTCCTCTGCTCTCTGCTCGGCCTGCTCCCCTCTGTCTCCATGGCTGGACTGTCTTCCTCTACTCTCTTCCCAGCCTGCTCCCCTCTGTCTCCATGGCTGGAGTGTCCTCCTCTGCGCTCTGCCCAGCCTGCTCCCCTCTGTAGCTATGGCTGGACTCTCCTCCTCTGATCTCTATGCTCAGCCTGCTCCCCTCTGTCTCCATGGCTGGACTCTCCTCCTCTGCTCTTTCTGTCCAGCCTGCTCCCCTCTATCTCTATTCCTGGACTATCCTCCTCTGCTCTCTCTGCCCAGCCTGCTCCCCTCTGTCTCCATGGCTAGACTCTCCTCCTCTGCTCTCTCTGCCCAGTCTGCTGCCTTCTGTCTCCATGGCTGAACTCTCCTCCAATGCCCTCTCTGCCCAGCCTGCTCCCCTCTGTCTCCATGGCTGGACTCTCCTCCTCTGCTCTCTGCTCGGCCTGCTCCCCACTGTCTCCAAGGCTGGACTGTCTTCCTCTGCTCTCTTCCCAGCCTGCTCCCCTCTGTCTCCATGGCTGGACTGTACTTGTCTGCCCTCTGCCCAACCTGCTCCCCTCTGTCTCCATGGCTGGACTCTCCTCCTCTGCTCTCTCTGCCAAGCCTGCTCCCCTCTGTCTCCAGGGCTGGACTCTCATCCTCTGCTCTCTCTGCCCAGTCTGCTCCCCTCTGTCTCCGTGGCTGAAATCTCCTCCTCTGCCCTCTCTGCCCAGCCTGCTCCCCTCTGTCTCCATGGCTGGACTCTCCTCTTCTGCTCTCTCTCCAGCCTGCTGCCCTCTGTCTCCATTGCTGGACTCTCGTCCTTTGCTCTCTATGCCCAGCCTGCTGACCTCTGTCTCCATAGCTGTACTCTCTTCCTCTGCTCTCTGCTCAGCCTGCTCCCCTCTGTCTCCATGGTTGGACTGTCTTCCTCTGCTCTCTTCCCAGCCTGCTGCCCTCTGTCTCCATGCCTGGAGTGTCCTCCTCTGCTCTCTGCCCAGCCTGCTCCCCTCTGTCTCTATGGCTGGACTCTCCTCCTCTGATCACTCTGCTCATCCTGCTCCCCTCTCTCTCCATGGCTGGACTCTTCTCCTCTGCTCTCTCTGCCCAGCCTGCTCCCCTCTGTCTCAATGCCTGGACTCTCCTCCTCTGCCCTTTCTGCCCAGCCTGCTCCCCTCTGTCTCCATGGCTGGACTCTCCTCCTCTGCTCTCGCTGCCCTCTGTCTCCATGGCTGGACTCTCCTCCTCTGCTCTCTCTGCCGAGAATGCTCCCCTCTGTCTCCATGGCTGGACACTCCTCCTCTGCTCTCTCTGCGCAGCCTACTGCCCTCTGTCTCCATGGCTAGACTCTCCTCCTCTGCTCTCTCTTCCCAGCCTGCTCCCCTCTGTCTCCATGGCTGAAATCTCCTCCTCTGCCCTCTCTGCCCAGCCTGCCCCCTCTGTCTCCATGGCTGGACTCTCCTCCTCTGCACTCTGCTCGGCCTGGTCCCCTCTCTTTCCATGGCTGGACTGTCTTCCTCTGCTCTCTTCCCAGCCTACAACCCCCTGTCTCCATGGCTGGACTGTCCAAGTCTGCTCTCTGCCCAGCCTGTTCCTCTCTGTCTATATGGCTGGACTTTCCTCCTCTGCTCTCTCTGCTCAGCCTGCTCCCCTCTGTCTCCATGGCTGGACCCTCCTTCTCTGCTCTCTCTCCCCAGCCTGCTCCCCTCTGTCTCCATGGCTGGACTCTCCTCCTCTGCTTTCTCTGCCAAGCCTGCTCTCCTCTGTATCCATGGCTGGACTCTCCTCCTCTGCTCTCTCTGCCCAGTCGGCTCCCCTCTGTCTTCATGGCTGAACTCTTCTCCTCTGCCCTCTCTGCCCAGCCTGCTCCTCTCTGTCTCCATGGCTGGACTCTCCTCCTCTGCTCTCTCTCCAGCCTGCTGCCCTCTGTCTCCATGGCTGGACTGTCTTCCTCTGCTCTCTACCCAGCCTGCTCCCCTCTGTCTCCATGGCTTGAGTGTCGTCCTCTGCTCTCTGCCAGCCTGCTCCCCTCTGTCTCTATGGCTGGACTCTCCTCCTCTGCTCTCTCTGCACAGTATGCTCCCCTCTGTCTCCATGGCTGGATTATCCTCCTCTGCTCTCTCTGCCCAGCCTGCTCCCCTCTGTCTCCATGGCTGGACTCTCCTCCTCTGCTCTTTCTGCACAGCCTGCTGCCCTCTGTCTCCATGGATAGACTCTCCTCCTCTGCTCTCTCTGCCCAGCTTGTTCCCCTCTGACTCCATGGCTGGACTCTCCTCCTCTGCTCTCTCTGCCCAGCCTGCTCACCTCTGTCTCCATGGCTGGACTCTCCTCCTCTGCTCCCTCTGCCCAATCTGCTCCCCTCTGTCTCCATGGCTGGACTCTCCTCCTCTGCTCTCTGCTCGGCCTGCTCCCCTCTGTCTCCATGGCTGGACTGTCTTCCTTTGCTCTCTTCCCAGCCTACTACCCTCTGTCTCCATGGCTGGACTGTCCTAGTCTTCTCTCTGCCCAGCCTGCTCCTCTCTGTCTCTATGCCTGGACTTTCCTCCTCTGCTCTCTCTGCTCAGCCTGCTCCCCTCTGTCTCCAAGGCTGGACCTTCCTCCTCTGCTCTCTCTCCCCAGCCTGCTCCCCTCTGTCTCCTTGGCTGGACTCTCCTGCTCTGCTTTCTCTGCCAAGCCTGCTCTCCTCTGTCTCCATGGCTGGACTCTCCTCCTCTGCTCTCTCTGCCCAGTCTGCTCCCCTCTGTCTCCATGGCTGAACTCTCCTCCTCTGCCCTCTCTGCCCAGCCTGCTCCCCTCTGTCTCCATGGCTGGACTCTCCTCCTCTGCTCTCTCTCCAGCCTGCTGCCCTCTTCTACATGGCTGAACTCTCCTCCTCTGCTCTCTCTGCCCAGCCTGCTCCTTTCTGTCTCCATAGCTGGACTCTCCTCCTCTGTTCTCTGCTCAGCCTGCTCCCCTCTGTCTCCATGGCTGGACTCTCCTCCTCTGCTCTCTGCTCGGCCTGCTCCCCTCTGTCTCCATGGCTGGACTGTCTTCCTCTTCTCTCTTCCCAGCCTGCTCCCATCTGTCTCCATGGCTTGAGTGTCCTCCTCTGCTCTCTGCCCAGCCTGCTCCCCTCTGTCTCTATGGCTGGACTCTCCTCCTCTGCTCTCTCTGCACAGTATGCTCCCCTCTGTCTCCATGGCTGGACTATCCTCCTCTGCTCTCTCTGCCCAGCCTGCTCCCCTCTGTCTCCATGGCTGGACTCTCCTCCTCTGCTCTCTCTGCCCAGCCTGCTCCCCTCTGTCTCCATGGCTGGACTCTCCTCCTCTGCTCTCTCTGCGCAGCCTGCTGCCCTCTGTCTCCATGGCTAGACTCTCCTCCTCTTCTCTCTCTGCCCAGCTTGCTCTTCTCTGTCTCCATGGCTGGAATCACCTCCTCTGCTCTCTCTGCCCAGCCTGCTCACCTCTGTCTCCATGGCTGGACTCTCATCCTCTGCTCACTCTGCCCAATCTGCTCCCCTCTGTCTCCATGGCTGGACTCTCCTCCTCTGCCCTCTGTGCCCAGAATGCTCCCCTCTGTCTCCATGGCTGGACTCTCCTCCTCTGCTCGCTCTCCAGCATGCTGCCCACTGTCTCCACGGCTGGACTCTCCTCCTCTGCTCTCTGCTCAGCCTGCTCCCCTCTGTCTCCATGGCTGGACTCTCCTCCTCTGCTCTCTGCTCGGCCTGCTCCCCTCTGTCTCCATGGCTGGACTGTCTTCCTCTACTCTCTTCCCAGCCTGCTCCCCTCTGCCTCCATGGCTGGAGTGTCCTCCTCTGCTCTCTGCCCAGCCTGCTCCCCTCTGTCTCTATGGCTTGACTCTCCTTCTCTGATCTCTCTGCTCAGCCTGCTCCCCTCTGACTCCATGGCTGCACTCTCCTCCTCTGCTCTCTATTCCCAGCCTGCTCCCCTCTATCTCCATTCCTGGACTATCCTCCTCTGCTCTCTCTGCCCAGCTGGCTCCCCTCTGTCTCCATGGCTAAACTCTCCTCCTCTGCTCTATCTGCCCAGTCTGCTCCCTTGTGTCTCCATGGCTGAACTCTCCTCCAATGCCCTCTCTGCCCAGCCTGCTCCCCTCTGTCTCCATGGCTGGACTCTCCTCCTCTGCTCTCTGCTCGGCCTGCTCCCCTCTGTCTGCAAGGCTGGACTGTCTTCCTCTGCTCTCTTCCCAGCCGGCTCCCCTCTGTCTCCATGGCTGGACTGTCCATGTCTGCTCTCTGCCCAGCCTGCTCCCCTCTGTCTCCATGGCTGGACTCTCCTCCCCTGCTCTCTCTCCAGCAAGCTGCCCTCTGTCTCCATGGCTGGACTCTCCTCCTTTGCTCTCTCTGCCCAGCCTGCTGCCCTCTGTCTCCATAGCTGTACTCTCCTCCTCTGCTCTCTGCTCAGCGTGCTCCCCTCTGTCTCCATGGTTAGACTGTCTTCCTCTGCTCTCTTCCCAGCCTGGTGCCCTCTGTCTCCATGCCTGGAGTGTCCTCCTCTACTCTCTGCCCAGCCTGCTCCCCTCTGTCTCTATGGCTGTACTCTCCTCCTCTGATCTCTCTGCTCATCCTGCTCCCCTCTGTCTCCATGCCTGGACTCTCCTCCTCTGCCCTTTCTGCCCAGCCTGCTCCCCTCTGTCTCCATGGCTGGACTCTCCTCCTCTGCTCTCCTGCCCTCTGTCTCCATGGCTGGACTCTCCTCCTCTGCTCTCTCTGCCGAGCCTGCTCCCCTCTGTCTCCATGGCTGGACTCTCCTCCTCTGCTCTCTCTGCGTAGCCTGCTGCCCTCTGTCTCCATGGCTAGACTCTCCTCCTCTGCTCTCTCTTCCTAGCCTGCTCCCCTCTGTCTCCATGGCTGAAATCTCCTCCTCTGCCCTCTCTGCCCAGCCTGCTCCCCTCTGTCTCCATGGCTGGACTCTCCTCCTCTGCTCTCTGCTCGGCCTGCTCCCCTCTGTCTCCATGGATGGACTGTCTTCCTCTGCTCTCTTCCCAGCCTACTACCCTCTGTCTCCATGGCTGGACTGTCCAAGACTGCTCTGTGCCCAGCCTGCTCCTCTCTGTCTCTATGGCTGGACTTTCCTCCTCTGCTCTCTCTGCTCAGCCTGCTCCCCTCTGTCTCCATGGCTGGACCCTCCTCCTCTGCTCTATCTCCCCAGCATGCTCCCTCTGTCTCCATGGCTGGACTCTCCTCCTCGGCTTTCTCTGCCAAGCCTGCTCCCCTCTGTCTCCATGGCTGGACTATCCTCCTCTGCTCTCTCTGCCCAGTCTGCTCCCCTCTGTCTCCATGGCTGAACTCTCCTCCTCTGCCCTCTCTGCCCAGCCTGCTCCCCTCTGTCTCCATGGCTGGACTCTCCTCCTCTGCTCTCTCTCCAGCCTGCTGCCCTCTGTCTCCATGGCTGAACTCTCCTCCTGTGCTCTCTCTGCCCAGCCTGCTCCCCTCTGTCTCCATAGCTGGACTCTCCTCCTCTGCTCTCTGCTCAGCCTGCTCCCCTCTGTCTCCATGGCTGGACTCTAGTCCTCTGCTCTCTGCTCGGCCTGCTCCCCTCTGTCTCCATGGCTGGACTGTCTTCCTCTGCTCTCTTCTCAGCCTGCTCCCCACTGTCTCCATGGCTTGAGTGTCCTCCTCTGCTCTCTGCCCAGCCTGCTCCCCTCTGTCTCTACGGCTGGACTCTCTTCCTCTGCTCTCTCTGCACAGTATGCTCCCCTCTGTCTCCATGGCTGGACTATCCTCCTCTGCTCTCTCTGCCCAGCCTGCTCCCCTCTGTCTCCATGGCTGGACTCTCCTCCTCTTCTCTCTCTGCCCAGCCTGCTCCCCTCTCTCTCCATGGCTGGACTCTCCTCCTCTGCTCTCTCTGCGCAGCCTGCTGCCCTCTGTCTCCATGGCTAGACTCTCCTCCTCTGCTCTCTCTGCCCAGCTTGCTCCCCTCTGTC